>NC_135993.1:14405509-14636088 GCF_053455715.1 Rhinoraja longicauda
GACTGAGGGAGGAGTTTAACTTCTGTGGACAGAGGGAATGTTGCAACGTCTCACCTTCATCACCAGACTGATCGTTAAGTTTCCTGCAGGAGGATGCTGAGTCAGCGGTTCCCGGAGCTTTTCCAGATCCTCCAACTGAAACACAAAAAAGTAGACGCAAGGAACTGCTGATGCCGGTTTACCAAAAAAAGGCACAAACTGCTGGAGGAACTCAATGAGTCAGGCAGCATCTCTGGAGGACATGGTAGGTGACGTATCGTGTTGGGACTAAGAAAGGTCCTGGTCCTGAAACGAGGACAGTGGTGGTCCCAGTTCCCTGTGATTCTGTGTGAAGATGGAGCGGGCAGAGCTGTACCACCTCCCCCTCAGCACACCGCCCCCAGGGGTCAGCCGGAAATGTCCAGACTAGGGATACTCAGAGGCAAATCCTGAGGCACATATTGCTCCCGCACCAGCAGCCTGATGTTCTTTACGACCCACATTTGTGTGTTTGAGTCAGGACTGTCATTCCCCTTGCTCACTGTGCCCATGTCCACTGGCAGCAGAGTTAAAACCAAGTGACCATTGCCATCCTCTCTGCTGCAGTTCTGCTGTGGGCAGCGGTGTGTGTAGACTGGGCCCCACAGGGCAGTGATGCTGTGTGTGTAGACTGGGCCCCACAGGCCAATGATGCTGTGTGTGTAGACTGGGCCCCACAGGGCAGTGATGCTACTCCAAAGACGTACAGGTATGTAGGTTAATTGGCTGGGTAAATGTAAAAATTGTCCCTAGTGGGTGTAGGATAGTGTTAATGTACGGGGATCGCTGGACGGCACGGACTTGGAGGGCCGAAAAGGCCTGTTTCCGGCTGTATATATATGATGATGATGATGTGTGTGTAGACTGGGCCCCACAGGCCAATGATGCTGTGTGTGTAGACTGGGCCCCACAGGGCAGTGATGCTGTGTGTGTAGACTGGGCCCCACAGGGCAGTGATGCTGTGTGTGTAGACTGGGCCCCACAGGGCAGTGATGCTGTGTGTGTAGACTGGGCCCCACAGGGCAGTGATGCTGTGTGTGTAGACTGGGCCCCACAGGGCAGTGATGATTGGATCTGTTGCCTCAGGGTGAGTCAGGATCTCACTCCACACTCGGGTCCCTGCTGGATCACTGATCCTGAGGTCGGGGACAATAGACAATAGGTGCAGGAGGAGGCCATTCGGCCCTTTGAGCCAGAACCGCCATTCAATGTGACTATGGCTGATCATTCTCAATCAGTACCCCGTTCCTGCCTTCTCCCCATACCCCCTGACTCCGCTATCCTTAAGAGCTCTATCTAGCTCTCTTGAATGCATTCAGAGAATTGGCCTCCACTGCCATCTGAGGCAGAGAATTCCACAGATTCACAACTCCCTGACTGAAAAAGTTTTTCCTCTTCTCAGTTCTAAATGGCCTACCCCTTATTCTTAAACTGTGGCCCTTGTTCTGGACTCCCCCAACATTGGGAACATGTTTCCTGCCCCTAACGTGTCCAACCCCTTAATAATCTTATACGTTTTCGATAAGATCTCCTCTCATCCTTCTGAGGGCCAACCGTTCTGAAACTGTTCAATCTGCAATCGCACAGCCTCCGTGCAGCCCTCCCTCATCACACCAAGGTCCCGCTTACTCTGTACATATCCATGCCGTCCGCCCTCTCCCCCACCACCCCCCCAGAAACCCCCCGCCCCTCCCCACAACCCCCCGCCCCTCCCCACAACCCCCGCCCCCCTTCCCACAACCCCCCGCCCCTTCCCACAACCCCCCGCCACTCCCCACAACCCCCCGCCCCTCTCCCCACAACCCCCCCGCCCCCTTCCCACAACCCCCATCCCCCACCCCACTACCCCCCGCCCCTCCCCACAAACCCCCCCCAAAAAACCCCCGCCCCTCCCCAAACCCCCCGCCCCTCCCCACTACCCCCCGCCCCTCCCCACAACCCCCCGCCCCTCCCCACTACCCCCGCCCCTCCCCACTACCCCCGCCCCTCCCCATAACCCCCCCAGAAACCCCCCGCCCCTTCCCACAACCCCCCGCCCTCCCCACAACCCCCCGCCCCTCTCCCACAACCCCCCGCCCCTCTCCCCACAACCCCCCGCCCCCTTTCCACAACCCCCCGCCCCTCTCCCCACAACCCCCCGCCCCACAACCCCCCGCCCCTCTCCCCACAACCCCCGCCCCTTCCCACAACCCCCGCCCCTCCCCAACCCCCCTTCCCACAACCCCCCGCCCCTCTCCCACAACCCCCCTTCCCACAACCCCCCACCCCTCCCCACAACCCCCCGCCCCCTCCCCACAACCCCCGCCCCTCCCCACAACCCCCCGCCCCTCCCCACAACCACCCGCTCCCCCCACAACCCCCCGCCCCTCCATACAACCCCCCACCCCTCCCCACAACCCCCCGCCCCTCCACACAACTCCCCACCCCTCCCCACAACCCCCCCTCCCCACAACCCCCCGCCCCTCCCCACAACCCCCACCCCTCCCCACAACCCCCCTCCCCACAACCCCCCTCCCCACAACCCCCCGCCCCTCCCCACAACCCCCCACCCCTCCCCACAACCCCCCTCCCCACAACCCCCTGCCCCTCCCCACAACCCCCCTCCCACAACCCTCTTGCCCCCTCACCACAACCCCCCACCCCCTCCCCACAACCCCCCTCCCCACAACCCCCCTCCCCACAACCCCCCGCCACTTCCCACAACCCCCCTCCCCAAAACCCCCTTGCCCCCTCCCCACAAACCCCCGCCCCTTCCCTCAACCCCCCCGCCCCCTCCCCACAACCCCCCGCCCCCTTTCCCTCAACCCCCCACCCCTCCTCACAACCCCCTGCCCCTCCCTCCACTCATGATACTCTCCCCCACTCACAAATTCCAACTTCCCCTCTCCATCCCCACGCGCCCTCCTCCCACCCCCCACTCCTCCCCATCTCCCCTCCCTCACTCCCCACACTCCCTCCCCCTCCCCCCACTCATGATCCCTTCCCCCCACTACCGACCCCCCACCCCCTCCCGCCACTCCAACCCCCTCCTACCCCCCACTCCTGACACCCCCTTCCCTCACTCACTAACCCTCCTTTCCACCTCCTTCCAACATCCCCTCCCCCCTTCCCGCACTCCAACCGCCTCCTCCCCCCACTCTCTGCCTTGGAGGTTTGGGGGATGAACCTGATCCAATGATCCCCACATCCATACCTGAGGTTGTATCTGATTCTCGGACGGTGGACAAATCCTCCGGGGTTTGGGTGTTTCCTGGGGTTGGGGTGTTTCCTGGGGTTCGGATGTTGTTTCCTGGGGTTGGGATGTTGTTTCCTGGGGTTGGGATGTTGTTTCCTGGGTTCCTCAGTTGGGACAGAGGCTGGATCTGTAATAAAGTGTGGACAGAGAGTGGGTGTCGTGTGGAAGTGATCCAGCAGCTGTGTGGGATGGGAGCGGGGGGAAGTGCACGTCCGACACTTGTCTCTGGTGACCACAAGGGTCCAGCCCTCTCCTGCACCCTGTACCCTGACACCCCCAGTACATCTACTCCACAGTGGAGTGACCGTTACTGCCTCCCAGTTTCTGCACCCCACACACCTCACACATTGGGACACGTCCCTGCGTCACTCTGCTCTGCTCCCCTCTCCCTCTGCTCCTCACCCCTTCATTCCAGTCGGCACTCAATACTCTCCATTTGAGGGGGAGAGAGGGAGGGAGGGAGGGAGGGGAGAGAGGGGTTTTTGATAACCATCCTCACTATCTATGATACCATCTACTTTAGTATCATCTGAAAACTTACTAAACATCTTATACCTTCTCATCAAACCCTTTGATCTGAACCACAATTAGCAATGGGCCCAACATCAATCCCTGAGTCACACACAGAAAGATGGAGTCACTCAGCGGGACAGGCAGCAACTCTGCAGAAAAGGAAAAGGAAAGGAGAAATATGCATTCAGGTACTTGGGAGAAATGAATGGAAGATAAGCAAAAAGCAATAATAATCATGGAAATGTCGGGCACACAATGGCAAACCATTGTTGATGGGATGGGTGACAACGAGTAAACAGAGGAACTCAATTGGACAACAGTAAAACTAGTACGATGATTAGAGTGTGGGAGGGACAGATGGAGAGGGGATACAAGGGTTACTTGGAGACATTTTCATACCGCAGAGCTGTAAGCTGCCCTGGCGAAATATGAGAAGCTGTTCCTCCAACTTACATTTGGCCTCAATCTGACAATGGAGGAGGTCGAGGACAGAAATCAGGGTGCATCACAGCTTGGTTTGGGAACAGCTCCATCCAAGACTGCAAGAAATTGCAGTGAATTGTGGACACAGCCCAGACCATCACACAAACCAACCTCCTTTCCATTGACTCCATTTATACTTCATGCTGCCTCGGCAAGGCCAGCAGCATAATCATGTACAAGTAACACCCTGGACATTCCCTCTTCTCCCCTCTCCCATCAGACAAAAGGTGTGGAAGTGTGAAAACGCACACCTCTAGATTAACGGGCAGTTTCTTCCCAGCTGTTAACAGGCAACTGAATCATCCTACCACAACCAGAGAGCAGTGCAAAACTATCTACCTCTTTGGTGACCCTTGGACATTACTTGATCGGACTTTGCTGGCTTTACCTTGCACTAAACGATATTCCCTCATCATGTGTCTATTCACTGTAAATGGCTCGATTGTAATCATGTATTGTCTTTCAGCTGACTGTGTAGTGAGCAACAAAAGCTTTTCACTGTACCTCAGTAAACGTGACAATAAATTAAACTGAACTGAACTGAAAGTTCAATGTGGGAATGGTAGGGGGAGTTAAAGAGTTTGGCAACTGGGAGATCATGTAGGCCAAGGCGGACTGAGCGGAGGTGTTCAGCGAAATGATCGCCGAGCCTGCACTTGGTCTCGCCGGTACACACGAGCCCACACCTGCAACAGCGGATACAGTAGATGAGGTTGGTGGAGGTGCAAGTGAACCTCTGCCTCACCTACAAGGACATTTCATTGATTGTGTGCTTTTTGCATACCTTCCATGTATTTCTCCAGAGTAACATCTATATCTCACTTTCCCCTTCACCTGACTCTCATTTTAAAGAAGAGTCTTGACCAGAAATGTAATGTATTCATTTTCTCCACAGATGCTGCCTGTCCCGCTGAGTTACTCCAGCTTTCTGTGCCTGTCTTTGGTGTAAACCAGCATCTGCAGTTCCTCCCTATATATACCAATGTGTCACAAGCTTCCAGTCCATATAAACAAACTTCCACCACCATCCGCTGTTTCGTTCCATCAAATAAGATCTGTATCCAGTCAGATATTTCTCCCTGGATCCTCTGCAAACTGACCTTCTTATCCCTCAGAATCCTGTCCAATAACTCTCTCAGAGATATTCACCCCTCTGGTCTACAGTTCCCAGGCTTTTCCTTGCAGTTCTTCTTAAATAGAGGTACAACAGAAGTCATCCTCCATCATTGGCACTGCACCCAAGTCTAACGATGATCCTGTAGTTTCTTCCCTCGCTTCCCAGAGTATCCTGTAGAGTTACAACTTGTGGAGCCAGAGGAGGGGTGTGGGACGGGAGAAATAGGTGCAAGTCCAAGTGGGGCACATGGGAGGAAGAAGAAAGGAGAAAGGGAGAGTGTGGGGGTTTGTTCCAGGGCACCTAAAATTGGAGAATTCAATGTTCATACCTGTGAGAAAGGTTCTGACTGTCTGCTCTATGCCTCTTGTAATTTTATATCATTTCTGTTCTTTGGTGTGAGCCAGCATCACTCGTTCATTGTTTCTCCATTGTACGTTTCATGGGAAAGTGGGGAACAGGATGTGGTGAGTATCAATACAGGTTGGGAACAGCTGATGGAAAAAATGCAAAATGCTGGAGTAACTCAGCGGGACCGGCAGCATCTCTGGATAGAAGGAATGGGTGACCTTTTGGGTCAAGACACTTCTTCAACCTGGCCGGGTAACGGAAACATCACCCATTCCTTCTATCCACTGATGCTGCCTGTCCTGCTGAGTAACTCCACCAGTTCCTTCCGATAAAAGATTGAAAGGGTCGTGTCGGGGTGAGGGGTCGACCGTTTTGTGGTGAGGGGGGACGGTGTTGGGGGGAGGGGGGACCGTGTTGGGGGGAGGGGGAACCATGTTGGGGTGAAGGAGGACTGTGTCGGGGTGAGGGGTGGGCTGTGTCGGGGTGAGGTGTGTGTGTTGGGGCGGAGGGGTGTGTGTTGGGGTGAGGGGGGTGTGTGTTGGGGTGAGAGGGGTGTGTGTTGGGGTGAGGGGGTGTGTGTTGGGGTGAAGGGGTTCTGTGTTGGGGTGAGGGGATGTGTGTTTGGGTGAGGGGGTTCTGTGTTGGGGTGAGGGGGTGTGTGTTTGGGTGAGGGGGTTCTGTGTTGGGGTGAGGGGGTGTGTGTTGGCTGAGGGGGGCTGTGTGTTGGGGAGGGGGGGGGTGTGTTGGGCTGAGGGGTGTGTGTTTTGGCTGAGGGGGGCTGTGTGTTGGGGAGGGGGGGTATGTTGGGGGAGGGGGTGTCTGTGTTGGGGTGAGGGGGGGTGTATGTTGGGGGTGGGGGGATGTGTGTTGGGGTGGGGGGTGTGTGTTGGGCTGAGGGGGGTCTGTGTTGGGGTGGGGGGGTCTGTGTTGGGGGGGGGTCTGTGTTGGGGAGGGGGGGTCTGTGTTGGGGGGGTCTGTGTTGGGGTGGGGGGGTCTGTGTTGGGGAGGGGGGGTCTGTGTTGGGGGGGTCTGTGTTGGGGGGGTCTGTGTTGGGGTGGGGGGGTCTGTGTTGGGGAGGGGGGGTCTGTGTTGGGGGGGGGTCTGTGTTGGGGGGATCTGTGTTGGGGGGGGGTCTGTGTTGGGGAGGGGGGTCTGTGTTGGGGGGGGTCTGTGTTGGGGGGGTCTGTGTTGGGGAGGGGGGGTCTGTGTTGGGGGGGGTCTGTGTTGGGGAGGGGGGGTCTGTGTTGGGGGGGGTCTGTGTTGGGGAGGGGGGGTCTGTGTTGGGGAGGGGGGGTCTGTGTTGGGGAGGGGGGGTCTGTGTTGGGGGGGGTCTGTGTTGGGGAGGGGGGGTCTGTGTTGGGGAGGGGGGGTCTGTGTTGGGGGGGGTCTGTGTTGGGGAGGGGGGGTCTGTGTTGGGGGGGTCTGTGTTGGGGAGGGGGGGTCTGTGTTGGGGAGGGGGGGTCTGTGTTGGGGAGGGGGGGTCTGTGTTGGGGAGGGGGGGTCTGTGTTGGGGGGGTCTGTGTTGGGGGGGGTCTGTGTTGGGGAGGGGGGGTCTGTGTTGGGGAGGGGGGGTCTGTGTTGGGGAGGGGGGGTCTGTGTTGGGGGGGGTCTGTGTTGGGGTGGGGGGGTCTGTGTTGGGGTGGGGGGTCTGTGTTGGGGTGGGGGGGTCTGTGTTGGGGGGGGGTCTGTGTTGGGGGGGGTCTGTGTTGGGGGGGGGGTCTGTGTTGGGGGGGGTCTGTGTTGGGGTGGGGGGTCTGTGTTGGGGTGGGGGGGTCTGTGTTGGGGTGGGGGGTCTGTGTTGGGGTGGGGGGTCTGTGTTGGGGGGGGTCTGTGTTGGGGGGGGGGTCTGTGTTGGGGGGGGTCTGTGTTGGGGGGGGGGGTCTGTGTTGGGGTGGGGGGGTCTGTGTTGGGGTGGGGGGTCTGTGTTGGGGGGGGGTCTGTGTTGGGGGGGGTCTGTGTTGGGGTGGGGGGTCTGTGTTGGGGTGGGGGGGTCTGTGTTGGGGTGGGGGGTCTGTGTTGGGGTGGGGGGTCTGTGTTGGGGTGGGGGGGTCTGTGTTGGGGAGGGGGGGTCTGTGTTGGGGGGGGTCTGTGTTGGGGTGGGGGGTCTGTTGGGGTGGGGGGTCTGTGTTGGGGTGGGGGGTCTGTGTTGGGGTGGGGGGGTCTGTGTTGGGGGGGGGGTCTGTGTTGGGGAGGGGGGGTCTGTGTTGGGGGGGGTCTGTGTTGGGGAGGGGGGGTCTGTGTTGGGGGGGTCTGTGTTGGGGGGGGTCTGTGTTGGGGTGGGGGTTCTGTGTTGGGGAGGGGGGGTCTGTGTTGGGGTGTGGGGTCTGTGTTGGGGTGGGGGGTCTGTGTTGGGGTGGGGGGGGGGTGTTGGGGTGGGGGGTCTGTGTTGGGGTGGGGGGGGGTCTGTGTTGGGGTGGGGGGTCTGTGTTGGGGTGGGGGGTCTGTGTTGGGGAGGGGGGTCTGTGTTGGGGTGGGGGGTCTGTGTTGGGGGGGTGGTCTCTGTTGGGGGGGGGGGGGTGTGTGTTGGGGTGAGGGGGGTTTGTGAACACTCAGCCCACTGTGTGTGTTGGTGACTT
This sequence comes from Rhinoraja longicauda, assembly GCF_053455715.1. NCBI lineage: Eukaryota > Metazoa > Chordata > Chondrichthyes > Rajiformes > Arhynchobatidae > Rhinoraja > Rhinoraja longicauda. The sequence continues at coordinate 14,413,800 of NC_135993.1, forward strand.
CGTTTTGCCTTTCACTCTAATGGGGACGTTCACATCCTGAGCTTTCTTCAGCACACGTTTAAAAACATCCCACATGGCCGATGTTCCTTTCCCCTCTAATAACCTGCTCCAGAAAACTTGAACGAGACCTTCTCTCATCCCCTCAAAGTTGGCCTTACCCCAGTTGAGCATTTTAACACGTGGACCATCTCTGTCCATATCCATAACTGTCTTAAACCTAATCGAACTGTGGTCACTGGTCCCAAAAGGCTTCTCCACACACACTTCATTAACTTGCCCTTCCCAATTTCCCAATACTAGATCCAGCATTGCCCTCTCACATGTGGGGGCCTCCACATACTGCTTGAGAAAACTCTCCTGAACACTTTGTGGATTTGCACCCCATCTAAACCCTTCACGCTATGCTTTTCCCAGTCTATATTGGGAAAGTTAAAGTTTGGGGAGTGAAGCCGGGTCATTGTTGGCCGGTGTGGGTGAGTTGGGCCGAAGGGCTGTTTCCACACTGTGTCACTCTATGACACACTGTGACACTCAATGACACACGTAGAGACACACACACACACACACACAAACGCATGCAAGCACACACACATATACACGCACACAAACACACGCATGCACGCACACATACAGATACAGACATGCAAGCACATGCACACAGACACACAGGCACTCACACACGCATGCACGTACACGCAGACACACACACAGACATGCACTCACACACATGCACACAAACACACACATAAACACATACAGACACACAGTCACACACACACCCACACATATACATACAGACACACACATTGCACACACGCACACAGACACACCCACCCACACACCCACAGGCAAACACATGCACCCACAAACATACACCCACACACACACCCACACACATGCACACACACACAGGCACACACACCCACACACCCACACACCAACACACACACACGTACACACACACACACGCACACAGATCTGTTACACAATACGGACTCACATTGAAAAGTGAAACGTCCTCGTTGCCTCGATTGAATGGTGAAGCAGAGCCCGCAGCCACCAGTGAGGACCAGGGGTCGGGGCAGAGAGGCAGCACCGAGGGAAGTGACAGGGGCTCAAGGGGGAGGATGTGGGAGGCAAGGGTTCAGGGAACGAGCTGGAAGGCAGGGACACACATGTGGTGGGTGGAGGTAACAAGGTTTTGTTTATGGCCAGTGTCGACTGCTGGTAATTTAATGCCTGGGGAATGAAGGCAATGTACTGAGGCCACAGATAGGTACGTGGGTGAGTGAGGGGTGTCCATGACTGCAACTGGGTTCAGTCAAACTTGGCCACAAAGCCTTCAATTCCCTCAGCCAAATCATTTAGCTCTGACCCTTGCGGAAGACTGCTAGCCCTATTTATTGCCACTCTTTGCCTTCTCGCATCGAGCGACCCTTCTCTCCATGCTAGTATCCTCCCTCTGAGAAGCGAGTCTGGGCAATAGTGGGAGAGTCAGTGGGGAACAGTTTGGGGATTGTGATCATAATTCTGTTTCGAGATTATATCGATCACCATAAATTCAGATTGTAAACTAGAGGAAGGCAGGTTTCCACAACAGAAGGCAGACCAGCCAAAGTAGATTGGAAGCAGTTACTTGTGAATAAAACAACACACATGTGGGAATCCTTTATACGGGCGAGGGTGTGACTTCAGGGTAAATGTGCTCCCATTCTAGATGGTCAATGGGAGGTATCCCAGTGTATCTCAGTCCCCAGGGACACTGACTGTTGACAGTGAGGGACACTGGAGGTCAGTGGGAGATATCACGGTGCACACGTGATACCTGTCCCGCTGAGTTACTCCAGCATTTTGTGTCTACCCTCGATTTAAACCAGTATCTGCAGTTCTTACTGACACATATCATGGTGTATCTCAGTCCCCAGGAAACAGTTCCTGACTAACAGCCCACAATCAGTGAGGTTACGTAACAAATCATCCTCTATGATAATCCGTAACACTGGTGCTCTGCAATAATGCACTGTCAGCCCCCTTCTTTACTCCTTGTACACCCAGGACTGTGCAGGCAAGTGCAAATCCAACTCAATTTACAAATTCGCAGACGATACCATGGGCTAGATATCAAATAATAATGAGACGGAATACAGGAAGGAGAATGAGAACATTACCTGGTGTCAGGACAACAATCTGTCCCCCAATGTCAAAAAGACAATTGAGATAGTGATAGACTCTAGGATGCATTGAAGGCTCTGTGGCCAACTTTGCAGCTGATATGAAGATCGGTGGGACGGTAGGTAGTATACATAGAAAATAGGTGCAGGAGGAGCCCATTTGGCCCTTCGAGCCAGCACCGCCATTCATGGCTGATCATCCACAATCAGTAACCCATGCCTGCCTTCCCCCCATATCCCATTATTTAGCCAACCCAAGAACTCCATCTAACTCTCTTTTAAATTCACCCAATGAATTGGCCTCCACTGCCCTCTGTGGCAGAGAATTCCACAAATTCACAACTCTCTGGGTGAAAAAGTTTTTTCTCATCTCAGTTTTAAATGGCCTCCCCTTTATTCTTAGACAGTGGCCCCTGGTTGAGGACTCACCCAACATTGGGAACATTTTTCCTGCATCCAGCTTGTGCAGTCCTTTTATAATTTTATATGTTTCTACAAGATCCCCTGTCATACTTCTAAATTCCATTGAAAAAATGCTCAGTTTTCGCCAGCTCCAGGAGAAGTGCAGAGAACAGCGGATGCCCCTGTATATTGCTTTCATTGACCTCACCAAGGCGTTCAACTTCGTCAGCAGTGATGGCCTATTCAAAGCTCTCCCAAAGATCAGCTGCCCACCAAAACTGCAGAGCATGATAGAATCCTTCCACAGCAACAAGAAGGGGACAGTGCAGTTCAATGGCAGCTTCTCGGAGCCCTTCGACATCCGTAGTGGCGTCAAACAAGGCTGCATCCTCGCTCCCGCACTCTTTGGGATTTTCTTAGCTCTGCTCCTGAAACATGCCCTCTGCACCACAACAGAGGGGATCTACCTGCGTACTAGATCAGACGGCAGCCTCTTCAACCTCACCCGCCTCCGAGACAAGACAAAAGTACGTGAAGCTCTCATCAGAGACATGTTGTTCGCCGATGACGCAGCAGTTGTGTCCCACACCCAGCAGGAACAACAGTCTTTGATAGACCACTTCTATCGGGCTTGCAAGGCCTTCGGGCTGACCATCTGCCTGAAGAAGACGAACGTCCTGGGACAGGATACAGAGGCACCGCCTGTCATCACCATCGACCACTACGAACTCGATGCCGTCCATCGGTTCACGTACCTCGGCTCCACCATCACCGACAACCTCTCCTTGGACACAGAGATTGACAAGAGGATCGGGAAGGCAGCTACAACTCTTGCTCACCTCACATCTCGAGTATGGACCAACCCAAAGTTGACAGTGAAGACAAAGATAGCAGTCTACAACGCCTGTGTCAACAGCACGCTGCTGTACGGCAGTGAGTCATGGACTACATATGCCAGACTGGAGAGAAGACTCAACACCTTCCACCTTAGAAGCATCTGCCGTATCCTGGCTATTTCCTGGCAAGACAAAGTGTCTAATGCCGAGATTCTGTCTGGCGCTGGCCTTCCGAGTATGTCCACTCTACTCAGGCAGAGCAGGCTGTGGTGGCTGGGTCATGTCCACCGCATGGAGGATGGCCGTATTACAACAGACATCCTCTATTGAAAGCTGACATCTGGGAGGAGAACCATTGGCCGCCACCAGCTACGTTACAAGGATGCCTGCGAGAGAGATTTGAAGGCGCTCGACATCGATGTGGAGTCCTGGGAGAACCTTGCAGCTGACCGCACGAGGTGGAGAGGTACCCTGAACCAACATCTCAAAATGGGGGAAGAGAAACTGATGAACGCAGCGGCAGACAAGCGGGCACGCAGAAAGGAGAGCAGCAACTTCAACAGACCAGAGACCACACACAAATGTGACCTTTGCGACAGAGACTGTCACTCCCGCATTGGTCTCTTCAGCCACAAGCGACGCTGCTCTAGCCGAGGTGTGGAGTAAGCAGCCAACTAGAATGCATCACCCATGGTCAGCCATGACCGAGGGGGCCTAAGAAGAAGAATAAGCCCAGTCTTTCCAATCTTTCCTCATATGACAGTCTTGCCATCCCGGGAATTAACTTTGTCAACCTACGCTGCACTCCCTCAATGGCAAGGATGTCCTTCCTCAAATTAGACCAAAACTGTGCACAATACTCCAGATGTGGTCTCACCAGGGCTCTGTACAAATGTAGAAGGACCACTTTACGCTTATACTCAAATCCTCTCGTTATGAAGGCCAAAAAGCCAGTAGCTTTCTTCACTACCTGCTGTACCTGCTTATTTACTTTCAGTGACTCGAGAACAAGGACACCCAGGTCTCATTGCACTTCCCTTTTCCCTAATCTGACACCATTGAGGTAATCATCTGCCTCCTTGTTCTTGCCGCCAAAGTGGATAACCTCACATTTACAGTACTACATTGCACTGCATCTGCCATGCATCTGCCCACTAACTCAACCTGTCCAACTCACCCTGCAACCTCCTAGCATCCTCTTCACTGTTCACACTGCCACCCAGCTTTGTGTCACCTGCAAATTTGCTAGTGTTACTTTTAATTCCATGATGTAAATAGTGTAGAGAAAGCAAGGACCCTGCAGAAGGACAGGTTGGGAGAGTGGGCAGGGAAGTGATAGATGGAATATAATGTGGATAAATGTGAGGTTATCCACTTTGGCGGCAAGAACGGGAAAGCAGAGTATTACCTGAATGGTGGCCAATTAGGAAAAGGGGAGATGCAACGTGACCTGGGTGTCATGGTGCACCAGTCATTGAAAGCAAGCATGCAGGTGCAGCAGGCAGTGAAGAAAGCGAATGGTCTGTTAGCATTCATAGCAAGAGGATTTGAGTATAGGAGCAGGGAGGTTCTGCTGCAGTTGTACAGGGCCTTGGTGAGACCGCACCTGGAGTATTGTGTACAGTTTTGGTCTCCTAATCTGAGGAAAGACATTCTAGCCTTAGAGGGAGTACAGAGAAGGTTCACCAGATTGATCCCTGGGATGGCAGGACTTTCATATGAAGAAAGACTGGATAGACTAGGCTTGTACTCGCTGGAATTTAGAAGACTGAGGGGGGATCTTATTGAAACATATAAAATTCTTAAGGGGTTGGAGAGGCTAGATGCGGGAAGATTGTTCCCGATGTTGGGGAAGTCCAGAACCAGGGGTCACAACTTAAGGATAAAGGGGAAGTCTTTTAGGACCGTGATGAGAAAACATTTCTTCACACAGGGAGTGGTGAGTCTGTGGAATTCTCTGCCACAGAAGGTAGTTGAGGCCAGTTCATTGGCTATATTTAAGAGGGAGTTAGATGTACCCCTTGTGGCTAAAGGGATCAGGGGGTATGGAGAGAAGGCAGGTACAGGTTACTGAGCTGGATGATCAGCCATGATCATATTGAATGGCGGTGCAGGCTCGAAGGGCCGAATGGCCTACTCCTGCACCTATTTTCTATGTTTCTATGTTAATACAGCACGGTAAAGTGTGGAGTCATGCGTTTTGGTAGTAGGAGAAAAGGCGTAGCCTATTTTCTAAATGAGGAAAGAATTCAGAGCTTGAAGGTGCAAAGGGACTTGGGAGAGCTGGTGCAGGATTCCCAAAAAGTTAAATTGCAAGTAATCCGTAGTAAGGACGGCAAATGCAATGCTCGCATTTATTTTGAGGACTAGAATATAGAAATACGGATGTAATGCTGAGGCTTTATAACGCACCTGTCAGACTGCATTTGCAGTATTGTGAGTTGTTTTGGGCCCTATATCTGATGAAGCAGGAGTTGCCCCTGGAGAAGGTCCAGAGGAGGTTTACAAGAATGATCCCAGGAATGAATGAGTTAACATATGATGAGCGTTTGGTGGCACTGGGCCTCGACTCACTGGACTTTAGAAGGAAGTGGGGGGAACTCATTGAAACTTACCGAGAAGTGAAAGGCCTGGATAGTGAATATGGAGAGGATGTTTCCATTTGTGGGAGAGCCTAGAACCAGAGGCCAGTGCCTCAGAATAAATACTCTTTTGAGTAAAGAAATTCCCCCTCATCTCCTTTCAAAATGCAGGTCCTGCATGTGGTGATCTGTAGAATTCTTGCCACAGACAGCTGTGGAGGCCAAGTCATGAGGTGTTTTTAAGGCATAGATTGACAGAGACTTGATTGGTAAGGGTGTCACCAGGGTGTCACGAGTTATGGGGAGGAGGCAGGAGAATAGGTAGAGAGGGAAAGATAGATCAGGCATGATAGTATGGCGTAGTAGACCTGATGGGCCAAATGGCCTAATTCTGCTCCTCAAACTCATGAGCTTATTACACAAAGCGGTACACATACCCCGTAAACATTGACAGCCCAGAAGTAGAGATGGTTGAAAGATTCAAATTCCGTGCAGTAAATATCTCCAGCAACTTGTCCTGGAGCAGTCATATCAATGCAATGGCCAAGAAAGCACATCAACACCTCCACCTCCAGAGAAGGTTAAGGAAGTCCCCAGCACCTCTCACCAACTTCTACAGATGTACCGCAGAAAGCATTTTATGCAGATACATCACAGCATGGTTTGGGAACAGTTCTATCTAAGACTGCAAGACATTGCAGAGAATTGTGGACACAGCCCAGACCTTTACTCAAACCAGCATCCCTTCCATTGACTCCATCTACACTTGATGTTGCCTTGGCCAGGCCACCAGCAAAATCAACGATGCAGTCCCACCTCTTCTATAATTGGACTTCACTGGAATTTATCTTGCACGAAACATTATTCTCTTTATCCCGTATTAGTACATAGTGGACGGCTTGGATGTAATAATGAATGGACTTTCTGCTGACTGGATGGCACGTAACACATTGCCGTGGGGAGGGTGAGTGCGATGCTTTGGCTTGAGAGGCTTCGACGTACAGGGTGACAGCGGGATAAGGTCTGGTTTGTGGTTATTGTTCTAATATACACTCTCTGTGGTCCAGGGCAGTAAGGATGGCAGGTTGGGCAGTTAGTGCGCCTCCTGCAGGATGTGGGAAGTCAGGGAAACCTTCAGTGTTGCTGAGGAGGTGTGGGAGGTGTGTCCAGCTGCTGCTCCTTACAGACTGCGTAAGGGAACTGGAGCAGCAGCTGGATGACATCAGCATCATCCGGACACATCATCAGGACACCCAGGGTGCCACAGGTAGGGGTCACAGTGAGGTGGTCACGCCTCGGGTAGGGGCAGAAAGTAGATGGGTGATCACCAGCAAAGGGAGTCGTGAGAAAGTGCAGGGATCTCCTGCGGCCATTCCCCTCGACAACAGCTTTGTCCCTTTGGATCCTGTTCGGGGGATGACCGGCCAGGGAGGGCAGCAGTAGTCAGGTGTGTGGAATCAAGCCCGGCTCTGAGGCACAATGGGGAAGGTCACAGTCAGGTAGAGTGATAGTGATTGGGGAATCGTTAGTTCGGGAAACAGCCAGGAGATTGTGGGGCAGCAAATGAGGCTCCAGGATGGTGTGCTGTCTCCCTGGCCCCAGGGTCCAGGATGTCTTCGAGCGGCTGCAGAGCATTCTCAAGGGGGAGGGGGAGCAGCCAGACGTCGTTGTGTACGTTGGCACAAATGACAGAGTTGGAAAATGAATGAGGTCCTGTGGACTGAAGACAGGGAATTAGGCAAAAGGTTAATGCAGGACCTGAAAGGTTAATGCAGCTTCTCGTGGGGAGGACCGCATCAGAACAGTGGGAGTCATTCAAAGGAATAATTGAAAAAGTACAGAGGAAGCATGTTCCCCTAAAGTTTAAGGGTGGGACAAACAAGTCCAAAGAACCTTGGATGTCGAACGATATAGTAGGATTGATTCGAAAAAAAAGGGGGGCTTTTGGAAGGCTTAAAGAACTTAAGGCACAGGCATCATTAGAGGAATACAGAAGGTGTAGGGCGGTTCTTAAAAAATAAATTAGGAGAGCAAAAAGGGGCCATGAGATAGCACTAGCGGGCAAAATAAAAGAAAATCCCAAAGTGTTCTATAAGTATATCAAGGGTAAGAGGATAATGAGGGAAAGAGTGGGGCCCATCAGGGACCATAGTGGAAAGCTGTGTGTGGAGCCAGAGGATGTAGGAGATGTTTTAAATGATTTTTTTGCAACTGGTTTTACGAGGGAGGAGGGCGATGCGGACTTAGAAATGGAGCAGGAGTGTTGTGATGTTCTTGAGCATATTGCTATTGACAAGGAGGCAGTGCTGGAGGCTCTGGCAGGCTTAAAAGTGGATAAGTCTCCGGGCCCTGACGAGATGTATCCCAGGATGCTGAGAGAGGCAAGGGAGGAGATTGCGGGGGCTCTGGCACAAATTTTCAGAGCCTCTCTTGCAACAGGGGATGTACCGGAGGACTGGAGGATAGCTAATGTGGTGCCATTATTTAAAAAGGGCAGTAGGAATAAACCTGGGAACTACAGGCCGGTGAGTCTGACATCGGTGGTGGGGAAGCTGCTAGAAAAGATTCTGAGGGACAGAATCAGTCTTCACTTGGAGGATCGAGGGTTAATTAAGGATAGTCAACATGGCTTTGTTAATGGAAGGTCGTGTCTGACTAACTTGATTGAATTTTTTGAAGGGGTGATCAAGGAGGTAGATGGGGGTAGTGCAGTGGATGTGGTATACATGGATTTCAGTAAGGCTTTTGACAAGGTCCCACACAGGAGACTAGTCAAGAAGGTAAGAGCCCATGGGATCCAGGGCACCTTGGCAAAATGGATAAAATACTGGCTTAGTGACAGAAGGCAGAGGGTGATGGTAGAAGGTTGCTTCTGTGACTGGAGGCCGGTGTCCAGTGGGGTGCCGCAGGGATCGGTGTTGGGTCCCTTACTGTTTGTAATCTACATTAATGATCTGGATGTCAACGTACAGGGCATGATCAGCAAGTTTGCAGATGACACAAAGTTAGGGGGGGGGGGGGGGGGTGGTGAATAGCGAGGAAGGGGTCTGCAAGCTGCAGGAAGATATAGATGAGATGGTCAGATGGGCGGAGCAGTGGCAGATGGAATTTAATCCTGAAAAGTGCGAGGTGATGCACTTTGGCAGGAATAACTTGGAGAGGGAGTACACCATGAATGGAAGGACCCTAGGGAAGACAGGGGTACAGAGGGACCTTGGAGTACACGTACACAAGTCCTTGAAGGCAGCAGGACAGGTGGACAGGGTGGTCAAAAATGCATATGGGTTACTGGCCTTCATTAGCCGGGGCATCGAATATAAAAGTAGGGGGGTAATGATGGAACTGTACAGAACACTGGTGAGGCCACAGCTGGAGTATTGTGTATAGTTCTAGTCACCACATTATAGAAAGGATGTGATAACTTTGGAGAGGGTGCAGAGGAGATTCACCAGGATGCTGCCAGGGATGAAGGGCCTCGGCTATGAGGAGAGACTGAGCAGACTGGGGTTGTTTTCCCTGGAGCAGAGAAGGCTGAGAGGGGACATGATTGAGGTGTACAAGATTATGAGGGGCATAGATAAGGTAGATGGCGGGGAACTTCTTCCACTGGTGGAAGGTTCAACAACGAGGGGACATAGATACAGGGTAAGGGGAGGGAGGTTTCGGGGGGATGTGAGAAAGAACTTTTTCACCCAAAGGGTGGTTGGAGTCTGGAACTCACTGCCTGGGGTGGTGGTGGAGGCGGGAACACTCACAACGTTTAAGAGGCATTTGGATGGGCACTTGAAATGCTACAACATTCAGGGCTACGGTCCAAATGCGGGAAAATGGGATTAAAATTACACTGTGTTTGGTAACGGGCGGCACGGACACGATGGGCCGAAGGGCCTCTTTCTGTGCTGTAGGACTCTATGACCTCCAGGTAGTAATGCCTGGATTGCCACTGGTGCCACATGCTAGTGAAGGTACGAACAGGAGGATAGGGCAGATGAATGTGTGGCTGAGGAGTTGGTGCTGGGGGCAGGGAAAATGGAGGTGGTGGTAAACGTGTGGAGCTGAGAACTGAAAAGGGGATGATCACCTTTTTGGCAGTGTACGACAGGCCCTCAAATAGTCAATGGGAATTAGAAGAACAAATGTACTGGGACATTGTAGACAGCTGCAAGACTAAAGGGACACTGTGTGGTCGGTGGGAGATATCACAGTTTATCTTAGTTCCCAGGGAACTGACCGTGGACAGTGAGGGACACTGCTGGTCAGTGGGAGATATCATGCTGTATCTCAGTCCACAGATGATCGCCCCAGCCAAGTTATTGATATCGACTGTGAATCACCAAGGCCCAAGCACTGAGCCCTCTTGTACCCACACGTCACTGTTGCCAACCTGAGAATGATCTGCTTATTCCCACCTCTTGCTCTCTGTCCTGAAGCCAATTCCCAATCCATGTCAGTGTGTGAACAATTCCATGTGCTCTGACCTTGTTCACCAGCCTCTTGTGCAGGAACGTACTAAATGATTTCTGAAGATCCCCCCACACCCCAGCCACTGGTTTCCTCACCTGTTCCTCTGGATGTTTCATCAACGTACTCAAGGGACTGTGAAACGTGAAATTCCTTCCACAGCCCACATTGTCTCTGCTCAGCCCTAACAGTGACACGGACTCCCTTCACTCGCACTTCCCCATCACATACTGTGAACCCCGCAAGATGAATGGGGAAGTCCCAACGGAGCATGGGAGAGAGAAGGGAAGTTGCGATGCTGGAGCGAGGGGGGAGGGGAGAGATAGGTCCATGAGTGAGGGTCTTGCAGAGTGAGGGGGGAGGGCTTGGAGGGGACTGTGTGGGGCCAGGGAGTGGGAACTATGCTGGGGCCAGGGTGGAAGTGCAGGGGTCTGAGCCAGGAGCGAGGTGGGTGGGGGGAGGGGGTGGAGGAGCCGTGCCGAGGCAAAGATGGGAGGGGATGAAGCTGGGACCAGGGTGGGAGGGGAGGGGACAGGTCTAGGGGCAGGGGGAGGGGGAGAGGGGACAGTTGACCTGAACAATCAGCCCACTGTGTGTGTTGGTGACTCGGGACATCCCAGAATATCTCCACAACCCCAACCGCCCGTGTGACTGTGGAACGGGGACCTACCTGTACAATACACAGCGCTGATGGGGGGTGACGGCCACAGCTGATACACAAAGTAACCGGTGCAGTTCTTCACCCTGATCCCCCAGTTCCTGTTGCAGATGGAACTGCCCTTGGTGAAACAGACTGTCCTGGTCACCTCCCCGTCTCCCACGCTGGGATGGGGACCTGGAATGAGGATTATAAACATTGTAAAATGTACCCGGTCACAGTGCGGTGGGGAATGTGAATGTGGAGCCAGTGTAAGGCAGTGATCACAAGCCACGGTCGGGTCTGACCTGCCTCAGTCAGTGGTGAACTGCTGCCCTCACCCACACCCCCCACACCCCCCACAACAGCCCCTGCTCCCTGACACCGGCTCCTGGTGCTGACACCCTGGGGTGCTGGGGTCTGGACTGGAAACACAAGCCCCCCCCCCCATGGGTGCTGACAGCTGGTGATGAGCGGACACGGGCCGAATCAGTAGCTCAGATGGGACATCATGGTCGGAATGGGCCGAAGGGCCCGTTTCTGGGCCGTGTGACCAATGACTAATTATATAGTATTTAGATCAGCCTGATGGGAAATGTCACTAGGTTGGTTACAATAATTTTAACCAGGACACATCACAAACGCTTCAATCAAACAGCATGAGCACATTTGTGCTAAATGTTGTGTGTATTTAATTTCTCCGCCTCGTTGCTGAACTGTGTGTGTCCTGAGACGGGCCCAGCTCCCTGGGAGCGGCTCCTCCACTGAAACTGCTGATCTGGAGCGGGGACAGCGGGCGGGTGGGATCCGTAGCCCCACTGCCACGAAACTCCAGGAAGCTGGAGCTTCCCCACCGCACTCTGTGAGGATCCAGGGCCGGAGCGTGGTCTGTGTGACTGTGGGGGACCCGCTCTGGGAGGTTGGGGTCCGTGTCTGTGTGAGGGGCCCTCTGGAGAGATCTGGGTCGTCAGTCTGACCCTCCCCCACAATAACTGAGACCATCTGTTGTAAACTCTGACCCTACCGGCTAGCCAGCCTGGGTACTGCCCGGAGCAGTGATCCTCTGGAACGGCAGTCTCCGGAATCTTCCATCCACCGGAACTGAAACAACAATCAGAGAGTCAGCCCCTGAACTGAGGGAGTTTGTTCACCCAGAGAAAGACCCTGAATCAGGGCCATTCTCACCCACCCGGTCCCGTTCATCATTCCCCAGAATCCAATGTAGTTTTCCCTCCGCTCCCGTCTTTCCCGGTCTCTCTCCACAATGTGGGATCTCCCCATTCTCAGTATTGATGCCCCGTCCCATTGCACCAACTGATGATTCCCATCTCCCTACATCTCCCCTTCACACCCCCTCGTTCCCCCGTTTACATTCTCCATCAGTGCCCAATTTCCCAGCAATGATCAACTCACGTTACCTGTTAAATCTGTACCATCCCACTGCGAGATTTCCATCACCCATCCATATCCCACTGATGCACCCAGTGCCGGAACAACCCGTGCTCCTCCAGGGCTGATCCAGGACGGTGTGGATCACACACGGGTCACCCAGTGTGGAGTCTGTGGCTGAGGGACAGATTGATGTACCGTGTTAATGTCAAGTTCAGCTCATGTCCCCAGCCTCTTGTTCCCCACCTGAAGCAGCTGCTCACTGCAAATGCTCACTGCACCCTCCCACTCACACCCACACACACACACACAGACACACACACAGACACACACGCAGACACACACGCACACACACACACACACACACAGACACACACGCACACACACACACACACACACACAGACACACACGCACACACACACACACACACACAGACACACACGCACACACACACACAGAAACAAACACGCACACACACACGCACGCACCCACACACACACGCACACACACATGCACACACACACCTACGCAGAAACATATACGCACACACACACACACACATAGAAACATACATGCACACACACAGACACACATACATCCAGACACACGCACATGCACACACACACACGTGTGCAGATACACACGCACACATATGCACACACAGACACACAAACAGACAAGCACACGCACACACACACACAGATACAGACACGCACACGCATAGACACACACACAGAAACACACATACATCCAGACACACACAAACACATGTGCACACACACACACATACACAGACAAGCACATGCACAAAAACACACAGACATACACGCATGGACGCACACGCATACTCACACACACCCACAAGCACACACACACAGAAACACACACGCTCATGCAGACACACATACATGCACACGCACAAACATATGCGCACACACACACACATATGCACGCACGCAAACACACACTCATGCACACACACGTGCACACAAACATACGGAAACACACAGAACACACATGCACACACACACACATGCGGACACACACAGAGATACAGATACAAGCAGGCACACAAATGCACACACATGTGTAAGGTTCGCTAATGCTACACGGGAGGGTTTAAACTGGATTGGCAGGGGGTGGGATCTCGAGCAGGACAGAGGCACGTGAGACGCTAGAAGTTGGTACGGAGGGTGGTGTGGGAAAGGTTAGTGGACAGAATAGGCAGGTGAAAGGCAGAGAGCGAGGAAGGAGGGTTGGTTTAAACTGCATGTATTTTAATGCAAGGGGCCTGACGGGCAAGGCAGATGAGCTTAGGGCATGGATAGGTACGAGTGACTGGGACGTTGGAGCCACGACTGAAACCTGGTTAAGGGACGGGCAGGACTGGCAGCTCAATGTTCCGGGGTACAGGAGCTTCAGGAGAGGCAGGGGTGAGGGAAAAAGAGGAGGGGGTTTGCATTGTTGGTTAAGGAGGATGTCGCGGCTGTGTTCAGAGGTGACATTATGGACGGTTCATCCTGTGAGGCCTTATGGGTGGAGCTGAGGCACAACTAAGGGATGGTCACCTTGTTGGGGGTGAACTACAGACCCCCGAATAGTCAACGGGAAATAGAAGAACAAATGTGCCGGGAGATTGCAGACTGCTGCAGGTAAAATAAAGTTTTTGTAGTCGAGGATTTTAACTTTCCCAATAGAGACTGGGAAAATCATAGCGTGAAGGGTCAAGATGGGGTGCAATTCCTCAAAAGTGTTTAGGAGAGTTTTCTTAAGCAGTATGTGGAGAGCCACACGTGAAAGGGCAACGCTGGATCTAAAGTGAAAGGCCTGGATAGAATGAATGTAGAAAAGATGTTTTCATGAGTTGGAGAGTCTAGGACCAGAGGCCAGAGCCTCAGAATAAATGGACGTCATTTAGAAAGGAGATGAGGAGGAATCTCTCTGGTGAATCTGTGGAATACAATGCCACAGACGGCTGTGGGGGTCATCAATGGATAATGGAGACAGACAGATTCTTGATGAATAGGTGTGTCAGGTATTATGGGGAGAAAGCATGAGAATGGGGTTAGGATTAGGAAAGATAGATTAGCCGTGATTGAATGGCAAAGTAGATTTGATGGACTAATAGCCTAATTCTGCGCCGAGAACTGATGGTCTTCCTAAGATCAAGTCCAGTACAGCTCCGTATTCCCGACTAGTCATAGAGTCATAGAGTGATACAGTGTGGAAACAGACCCTTTGGCCCAACTCACCCACACCGCCCAACAATGTCCCAGCTTCACTAGTCCCACTTGCCTGCGCTTTGTTCATATCCCTCCAAACATGTCCTATCCATGTACCTGTCCAACTGTTTCTTCAATGATGGGATAGTCCCAGCCTCCACTACCTCCTCTGGCAGCTTGTTCCATACACCCACCACCCTTTGTGTGAAAATGTTACCCCTCGGATTCCTATTGAATCTTTTCCCTTTCACCATAAACCAATATCTTCTGGTCCTCGATTCCCCTATTCCAGGGAAAAGTCTCTGTGCATCTACCCGATCTATTCCTCTCATGATTTTGTATACCTCTCTTAGATCTCCCTTCATCCTCCTGCACTCCATGGAATAGGGACCCAGCCTACTCAACCTCTCCCTGTAGCTCACACCCTCTAGTCCTGGCAACATCCTCGTAAATCGTAAATCGTAAATCGTTTCTGAAGTTGGCCTTACCCCAGTTGAACAATTCAACATGCGGACCCTCTCCGTCCCTATCCAATACTGTCTTAATCGAACTGTGGTCACTAGTCCCAAAAGGTTCCTCCATTATCTTGACCATCTCAATTTCCCAATACTAGATCCAGCGTTGCCCTCTCATGCATGGGAGCCTCCACATACTGCTTCAGGAAGCTCCTGTGAACGCTTTTGCAGAATTGCACCCCATCTAAACCATTCACGCTATGATTTCCCCAGTCTATATTAGGACAGGGAAAGTTAAGCCCCTGTCCCAGTTTGCGAAGTGAAGCTGGGTCATTGTTGGCCGGCGTGGGCAAGTTGGGCCGAAGGGCCTGTTTCCACAAAGTATCACTCTATGACACACATAGACACACACACTCATGCACACATGCATGCACGCACACACACACACACACACGCTTGCAAAAGCACACCCACATGCACGCACATGCACATACACATACAGACACACACGCACGCACACACACATACAAGCGCACACAGATCTGTTACACAATGCGGACTCACATTGAAAAGTGAAACGTCCTCGTTGCCTCGATTGAATGGTGAAGCAGAGCCCGTAGCCACCAGTGAGGCACAAGGGTCGGGGCAGAGAGGCAGCACTGAGGGAAGTGACAGGGGCTCAATGGGGAGGATGTGGGAGGCAAGGGTTCAGGGAACGAGCTGGAAGGCAGGGACACACGTGTGGTGGGTGGAGGTAACAAGGTTTTGTTTATGGCCAGTGTCGACTGCTGGTAATTTAATGCCTGGGGAATGAAGGCAACGTACTGAGGCCACAGATAGGTACGTGGGTGAGTGAGGGGTGTCCATGACTGCAACTGGGTTCAATCAATGTCAGGGTGGTGTGGAACATTCCAGCTCACAGGGTTTCAGATTGTAAACCAGGAGAGGGTTGAGCTGAGGAAGATACAATGTGAGGAGGGACGAGGCACCAGAATGATCGACACACGAGAACATGTGGGTTAACGTGAGGCAGACACATTGATGGAGTGTCGTATAGTTCCCCCACCCTGATATTCAGAGGCAAATGGTCAGCTCATCACAGGAAGCTGTAAGTGCAACAGGTTACAGTAGTGGGGGATTTAACGTCCACAATATTGACCTGGAGTGACTTCGTATGAGGAGCTTTGTTTGGGTGAAATTTGTACAGTGCGCTCAGGAGAGGTTATCACATCACATATCACATATATGCAACCGGAAACAGGCCTTTTCGGCCCTCCAAGTCCGTGCCGTCCAGTGATCCCCCTACATTAACACTATCCTACACCCACTAGGGACAATTTTTTACATTTACCCAGTCAATTAACCTACATACCTGTACGTCTTTGGAGTGTGGGAGGAAACTGAAGATCTCGGAGAAAACCCACGCAGGTCACGGGGAGAACGTACAAACTCCTTACAGTGCAGCACCCGTAGTCAGGATCGAACCTGAGTCTCCGGCGCTGCATTCGCTGTAAAGCAGCAACTCTACCGCTGCGCTACCGTGCCGCCCTTGAGCCAATGCGTAGATAAATCTACCAGATATGGGGTTGGACACACGAGTAATGGCAGATGCAGGAATGTTCAGCAAAACACAAATGCTGGAGTAACTCAGTGGGTCAGGCAGCAACTGTGGCAGAATTGGATAGGAGACATTTCAGGCTGGGACCCTCGATCAGAGTCGGGAATATGGAGCTGTACTGGACTTAATCATAGGAAGTCCAGATGTTCTAGGTGCAGAATTAGGCCAAACAGCCCATCAAATCTACTTTGCCATTCAATCACTCCTAATCTATCTTTCCTTCTCAACCCCATTCTCCTGCATTCTCCCCATAATACCTGACACACCTATTTATCAAGAATCTGTCAATCTCCATTATCCATTGACGGCCTCCACAGCCGTCTGTGGCATTGTATTCCACAGATTCACCAGAGAAATTCCTCCTCATCTCCTTTATAAATGTATGTCCTTTTATTCTGAGGCTGTGGCCTCTGGTCCCAGACTCTCCAACTCATGAAAAGATCTTCTCCACATTCGTTTTATCCAGGCCTTTCACGTTTCAGTAAGTTTCAATGAGGTCCCATTTCATCCTTCTAAACTACAGCGATTATAGGCCCAGTGCCTTCAAATGCTCATCATATGTTAACCCAGTCATTCCTGGGATCATTCTCACAAACCTCCTCTGGACCTTCTCCAATGCCAACACATCCTTCCTCAGATACAGGGCCCAAAACAACTCACTATACTCCAAACGTGGCCTGACCAGAGCCTTAAAAGAGCCTTAACATTACATCCCTGTTTTTGTAATCTAGCCCTCTCAAAATAAATGCTCGCATTGCATTCACCTTCCTTACCACCAATTCGACTTACAAATTGCATTTTTGGGAATCCTGCACCAGCACTCCCAAGTCACTTTGCGTCTCCGATTTCTGAATTCTCTCCCCATGTGGAACATAATCTACCTCTTTATTCCTACTACCAAATACATGACTCCTCACTTTGCTAATCTGCACTCCATTTGCCACTTCTCAGCCCACTCTCCCAACATGACAAGTCCTTCTGCAGAATCATTGCATTCTCTACACCACCTGCCCCTCCACCTATTTTCATTTCAACTGCAAACTTGGCTACAAAGCCTTCAATTCCCTCAGCCAAATCATTTAGCTCTGACCCTTGCGGAAGACTGCTAGCCCTATTTATTGCCACTCTTTGCCTTCTTGCATCGAGCTACCCTTCTCTCCATGCTAGTATCCTCCCTCTGAGAAGGGAGTCTGGGCAATAGTGGGAGAGTCAGTGGGGAACAGTTTGGGGATTGTGATCATAATTCTGTTTCGAGGTTGCATCGATGTCCATAAATTCAGATTGTAAACTAGAGGAAGGCAGGTGTCCACAACATAAGGCAGACCAGCCAAAGTAGATTGGAAGCAGTTACTTGTGAATAAAACAACACACATGTGGGAATACTTTATACGGGCGAGGGTGTGACGTCAGGGTAAATGTGCTCCCATTCTTGATGGTCAATGGGAGGTATCCCAGTGTATCTCAGTCCCCAGGGACACTGACTGTAGACAGTGAGGGACACTGGAGGTCAGTGGGAGATATCACGGTGCACACGTGATACCTGTCCCGCTGAGTTACTCCAGCATTTTGTGTCTACCCTCGATTTAAACCAGTATCTGCAGTTCTTACTGACACATATCATGGTGTATCTCAGTCCCCAGGAAACAGTTCCTGACTAACAGCCCACAATCAGTCAGGTTACGTAACAAATCATCCTCTATGATAATCCACAACACTGGTGCTCTGCAATAATGCACTGTCAGCCCCGTTCTTTACTCCTTGTACACCCAGGACTGTGCAGGCAAGTGCAAATCCAACTCAATTTACAAATTCGCAGACGATACCACCGTAGTGGGCTAGATATCAAATAATAATGAGACGGGATACAGGAAGGAGAATGAGAACATTACCTGGTGTCAGGACACCAATGTGTCCCCCAATGTCAGAAAGACAATTGAGATAGTGATAGACTCTAGAAAGTATTGAAAGTTCTGTGACCAAATTTGCAGCTGATATGAAGATCGTTGGGACGGTCGGTAGTAAACATAGAAAATAGGTGCAGGCGGAGTGTTCAGGTCAACTGTCCCCTCTCCCGGCCCTGCGAGCCAGCACCACCATTCATTGTGATCGTGGCTGATCAACCACAGTCAGTAACCCATGCCTGCCCTCTCCCCATATCCCTTGATTCCGCTAGCCCCTAAAGCTCTATCTGACTAACTTTTTAATTCATCCAGTGAATTGGCCTCTACCGCCTTCTGTGGCAGTGAATTCCATGAATTCACAACTCTCTGGGTGAAAAAGTTTTTTCTCATCTCAGTTTTAAATGGCTTCCCCGTTATTCTTAGACTGTGGCCCCTAGTTCTGGACTCCCCCAACATTGAGAACATTTTTCCTGCATCGAGCTTGTCCAGTTCCGGTTCTTTTATAATTTTATATGTTTCTCTAAGATCCCCTCTCATCCTTCTAAATTCCAGTGAATACAAGCCCAGTCTTTCCAATCTTTCCAATCTTTCCTCATATAACATTCCCGCCATCCCGGGGAATAACCTTGTGAGCCTACTGCCTCAATGGCAAGGATGTCCTTACTCAAATTGGGAGACCAAACCTGCATACAATATCCCAGATGTGGTCTCACCAGGGCCCTGTACAACTGCAGAAGGACCTCTTTACTCCTTTACTCAAATCCTGTCGTTATGAAGGTCAAAATGCCATCAGCTTTCTTCTGTGCCTGCTGTACCTGCATGTTTACTTTCAGTGACATGTCTACAAGGATCCCCAGGTCTCGTTGCTCTTCCCTTTAACTAATCTAACACCACTGAGATAATAATCTGCCTCCTTGTTCTTGCCGCCAAAGTGGAAAATCTCATATTTCTTTACTGCATCTTCCTTGCATCTGCCCATTCACTCAACCTGTCCAAATCACCCTGCAAACTTCTAGCATCCTATTCGTAGTTTACACTGCCACCCAGCTTTGTGTTATCTGCAAATGTGCTGGTGTTACTTTGAATTCTATCATCTAAATCATTAATATATATTGTAAATAGTTGCGGCCCCAGCACTGAGCTCCACTCACCACTGCCTCCCATTCTGACAGGGACTTAATTATTCCTACTCTGGGGAAGTCCCAACAGAGCATGGCTGAAAGAAGGGAAGTTGCGATGCTGGAGCGATGGGGGGAGGGGAGAGATAGGGGGGAGGGCGTGGAGGGGACTGTGCTGAGACCAGGGTGGGAGGGGAGGGGACAGGTCTAGGTGCAGGGGGAGGGGGAGAGGGCACAGTTGACCTGAACACTCAGCCCACTGTGTGTGTTGGTGACTCGGGACATCCCAGAACATCTCCACAATCCCAACAGCCCGTGTGACTGGGGAACGGGGACCTACCTGTACAATACACAGCGTTGGTGAAGGGTGACGGCCACAGCTGATACACAAAGTAACCGCTGCAGTTCTTCACCCTGATCTCCCGCTCCCCGGTGCAGATGTAACTGCCCGTGGTGAAACAGACTCTCCTGGTCACCTCCCCGTCTCCCACGCTGGGATGGGGACCTGGAATGAGGATTATAAACATTGTAAAATGTACCCGGTCACAGTGCGGTGGGGAATGTGAATGTGGAGCCAGTGTAAGGCAGTGATCACAAGCCACGGTCGGGTCTGACCTGCCTCATTCAGTGGTGAACTGCTGCCCTCACCCTCCCCACCCACACTCCCCACAGCAGCCCCTGCTCCCTGACACCGGCTCCTGGTGCTGACACCCTGGGGTGCCGGGGTCTGGACTGGAAACACAAGCCCTCCCCCACCCCATGAGTGCTGGACCATCTGTTGTAAACTCTGACCCTACCGGCTAGCCAGCCTGGGTACTGCCCGGAGCAGTGATTCAATGAAACGGCAGTCTCCGGAATCTTCCATCCAACGGAACTGAAACAACAATCAGAGAGTCAGCCCCTGAACTGAGGGAGTTTGTTCACCCAGAGAAAGACCCAGAATCAGGACCATTCTCACCCACCCGGTCCCGTTCATCATTCCCCAGAATCCATAGTTTTCCCTCCGCTCCCGTCTTCCCCGGTCTCTCTCCACAATGTGGGATCTCCCCATTCTCAGTATTGATGCCCCGTCCCATTGCACCAACTGATGATTCCCATCTCCCTACATCTCCCCTTCACACCCCCTCGTTACCCCGTTTACATTCTCCATCAGTGCCCAATTTCCCAGCAATGATCAACTCACGTTACCTGGTAAATCTGTACCATCCCACTGCGAGATTTCCATCACTCATCCATGTCCCACTGCTGCACCCAGTGCCGGAACAACCCGTGCTCCTCCAGGGCTGATCCAGGACGGTGTGGGTCACACACGGGTCACCCAGTGTGGAGTCTGTGGCTGAGGGACAGATTGATGTACCGTGTTAATGTCAAGTTCAGCTCATGTCCCCAGCCTCTTGTTCCCCACCTGAAGCAGCTGCTCACTGGAAATGCTCACTGCACCTTCCCACACACACAAACACACACGCAGACACACGCACGCAGACACACACACCCTTCCACACACACAAACATACATATTTATTTATTTTCATATTTCAGATACAGCGCGGAAACAGGCCTTTTCGGCCCACCAAGTCCGCACCGCCCAGCCATCCCCACACATTAACACTATCCTACACACACTAGGGACAATTTTTACATTTACCCAGTCAATTAACCTACATACCTGTACGTCTTTGGAGTGTGGGAGGAAACCGAAGATCTCGGAGAAAACCCACGCAGGTCACGGGGAGAATGTACAAACTCCTTACAGTGCAGCACCCGTAGTCAGGATCGAACCTGAGTCTCCGGCGCTGCATTCGCTGTAAGGCAGCAACTCTACCGCTGCGCCACCGTGCCGCCCACATGCACACACACACACATGCACACACACATGCACACACACACACGCACACACACACAAACATACACACACACACACACACACAGAAACATACACGCGCACACACACACAGAAACACACACATACAGACGCACGCTCATGCACACACACACAGACACACAGACACTCATGCACACATACACATACATGTACCCAAACGCACACACAGAAACACACACGCACATGCAGACACACATACATGCACACACATATGCGCCCACACACACATATGCACGCATGCACACATGCACACACACACATACACACACAGAACACACATGCACACACACACATACGGACACACACATAGACACAGACACATAGTATAAGAAAATAACTGCAGATGCTGGTACAAATCGATTTATTCACAAAATGCTGGAGTAACTCAGCAGGTCAGGCAGCATCTTGGGAGAGAAGGAATGGGTGACGTTTCGGGTCGAGACCCTTCTTCAGACTGATGTCGGGGGTGGGACAAAGGAAGGATATAGGTGGAGACAGGAAGATAGAGGGAGCTCTGGGAAGGAGGAGGGGAAGGGAGGGACAGAGGAGCTATCTGAAGTTGGAGAAGTCGACGTTCATACCACCGGGCTGCAAACTGCCCAGGCGAAATATGAGGTGCTGCTCCTCCAATTTCCGGCGGGCCTCACTATGGCACTGGAGGAG
Organism: Rhinoraja longicauda; assembly: GCF_053455715.1. Taxonomy (NCBI): domain Eukaryota; kingdom Metazoa; phylum Chordata; class Chondrichthyes; order Rajiformes; family Arhynchobatidae; genus Rhinoraja; species Rhinoraja longicauda. The sequence continues at coordinate 14,436,138 of NC_135993.1, forward strand.
GCCCATGACAGAGAGGTCAGACTGGGAATGGGAGGGGGAGTTAAAGTGCTGGGCCACCGGGAGATCAGTTACTTCAGATAGCTCCTCTGTCCCTCCCTTCCCCTCCTCCTTCCCAGAGCTCCCTCTATCTTCCTGTCTCCAGGAATGAAGGCAATGTACTGAGGCCACAGATAGGTACGTGGGTGAGTGAGGGGTGTCCATGACTGCAACTGGGTTCAATCAATGTCCGGGTGGTGTGGAACATTCCAGCTCACAGGGTTTCAGATTGTAAAACAGGAGAGGGTTGAGCTGAGGAAGATACAATGTGAGGAGGGACGAGGCACCAGAATGATCGACACATGAGAACATGTGGGTTAACGTGAGGCAGACACATTGATGGAGTGTCGTATAGTTCCCCCACCCTGATAGTCAGAGGCAAATGGTCAACTCATCACAGGAAGCTGTAAGTGCAACAGGTTACAGTAGTGGGGGATTTAACGTCCACAATATTGGCCTGGAGTGACTTCCTGGGATCATTCTCACAAACCTCCTCTGGACCTTCTCCAATGCCAGCACATCCTCTGTGGAGAGCTGACATCTGGGAGGAGAACCATCGGCCGCCCCCAGCTATGTTACAAGGATGTCTGCAAGAGAGATTTGAAGGCACTCGACATCGATGTGGAGTCCTGGGAGAACCTTGCAGCTGAGCGTACGAGGTGGAGAGGTACCCTGAACCAACATCTCAAAACAGGGGAAGAGAAACTGATGAACGCAGCGGCAGACAAGCGGGCACACAGAGGCCTCAGCCTCAGAATAAAAGGACATACCTTTTGAAAGGAGAAGGAGAGGAATTTCTTTTGAGTAAAGAAATTCCCCATCATCTCCTTTCAAAATGCACATCCTGAATGTGGTGATCTGTAGAATTCTTGCCACAGACAGCTGTGGAGGCCAAGTCATGAGGTGTTTTTCAGGCGTAGACTGACAGAGACTTGATTGGTAAGGGTGTCACGAGTTATGGGGATGGGACAGGAGAATGGGTAGAGAGGGAAAGATAGATCAGGCATGATAGTATGGCGTAGTAGACCTGATGGGCCAAATGGCCTAATTCTGCTCCTCAAACTCATGAACTTATTACTCAAAGCGGTACACATACCCCGTAAACATTGACAGTGCAGAAGTAGAGATGGTTGAAAGCTTCAAATTCTGTGCAGTAAATATCTCCAGTAACTTGTCCTGGAGCAGTCATATCAATGCAATGGCCAAGAAAGCACATCAACACCTCCACCTCCAGAGAAGGTTAAGGAAGGTTGGCAAGTCCCCAGCACCTCTCACCAACTTCAACAGATGTACCGCAGACCTTTACTCAAACCAGCTTCCCTTCCATTGACTCCATCTACACTCGATGTTGCCTTGGCCAGGCCACCAGCAGAACCTAGGACCCAGTCCCACCTCTTCTACAATTGGACTTTACTGGACATTATCTTGCACTAATGTGAAATTCCTTCCACAGTCCACATTGTCTCTGCTCAGCCGCAACAGTGACACCGACTCCCTTCACTCACACTTCCCCATCACACAGGAGAATCACGGTGAACCCGGCAAGTTGAATGGGAAACAGAAATATGGAAAAGAGGTGCAGGAGAAGGCTATTTGCCCCTTCGAACCAGCCATTCATTGTGATCATGGATGATCATCCACAATCAGTACCCCGAGCCTGCCTTCTCCCAATATCCCTTGATTCTCCCAGGCCCAAAAGCTCTATCTGACTCACTTTTAAATTCATATGAATTGGCCTTGACTGTCTTCTGTGGCAGAGAATCCCACAAATTCACAACTCTCTGGCTTAAAAAGTTTTTTCTCATCTCAGTTTTAAATGGCCTTTCCTTTATTCTTAGACTGTGGCCCCTGGTTCTGGACTCGCACAACATTGGGATCATTTTTCCTGCATCTAGCTTTGTCCGGTCCTTTTATAATTTTATATGTTTCCCCTCTCATCGTTCTAAATTCTAGTGAATACAAGCACAGTCTTTCCCATCTTTCCTCTTATGACTGTCCCGCCATCCCGGGGATTAACCATGTTAATCTACGCTACACTCCCTCAATAGCAAGGATGTCCCTCCTCAAATTAGGAGACCAAAACTGCACACAACACTCTAGATGTGGTCTCACCAGGGCCCTGTACAACTGCAGAAGGACCTCTTTAATTCTATACCCAAATCGTCTTATTATGAAGTCCAACATACCATCAGCTTTCTTCACTGTCTGCTATAACTGCATGTTTTCTTTCAAGAAAAACAAGGACACCCAGGTCTCGTTCCACTTCCCTTTTACCTAATCTGAGACCACTGAGATAATAATCTGCCTCCTTGTTCTTGCTGCCACATTTATCTACATTATACTGCATCTGCCATGCCTCTGCCCACTCACTCAACCTGTCCAAGCCAATCTGCAACCTCCCAGCATCCTCTTCACAGTCCGCGCTGCCACCCAGTTTTACGTCATCTGCAAAATTGCTATTGTTACTTTTAATTCCATCATCTAAATCATTAATACATATTGTAAACAGTTGCGGCCCCAGCACTGAGCCTTGCGGCACTCCACTCACCACTGCCTGCCATTCTGACAGGGACCGGTGTATTCCTACTCTGGGGAAGTTGCAACAGAGCATGGGTGAAAGAAGGGAAGTTGCGATGCTGGAGCGATGGGGGAGGGGAGAGATAGGTCCATGAGTGAGGGTCTTGCAGAGTGAGGGGGGAGGGCGTGGAGGGGACTGTGTGGGGCCAGGGAGTGGGAACTACGCTGGGGTCAGGGTGCAAGTGCAGGGGTCTGAGCCAGGAGCGAGGTGGGTGGGGAGAGGGTGGAGGAGCCGTGCCGAGGCAAAGATGGGAGGGGATGAGGCTGGGACCAGGGTGGGAGGGGAGGGGACAGGTCTAGGGGCAGGGGGAGGGGGAGAGGGGACAGTTGACCTGAACACTCAGCCCACTGTGTGTGTTGGTGACTCGGGACATCCCAGAATATCTCCACAAACCCAACAGCCCGTGTGACTGGGGAACGGGGACCTACCTGTACAATACACAGCGTTGGTGTCGGATGACACCCGCAGCTGATACACAAAGTAACCGGTGCAGTTCTTCACCCTGATATCCCGGTTCCAGTGGCAGATGGAACTGCCCACGGTGAAACAGACTCTCCTGATCACCTCCCCGTCTCCCACGCTGGGATGGGGACCTGGAATGAGGATTATAAACATTGTAAAATGTACCCGGTCACAGTGCGGTGGGGAATGTGAATGTGGAGCCAGTGTAAGGCAGTGATCACAAGCCACGGTCGGGTCTGACCTGCCTCAGTCAGTGGTGAGCTGCTGCCCTCACCCTCCCCACCCACACTCCCCACAGCAGCCCCTGCTCCCTGAGACCGGCTCCTGGTGCTGACACCCTGGGGTGCCGGGGTCTGGACTGGAAACACAAGCCCTCCCCCCCCCGTGGGTGCTGACAGCTGGTGATGAGCGACACGGGCCGAATCAGTAGCTCAGATGGGACATCATGGTCGGAATGGGCCGAAGGGCCTGTTTCTGGGCCGTGTGACCAATGACTAATTATATAGTATTTAGATCAGCCTGATGGGAAATGTCACTAGGTTGGTTACAATAATTTTAACCAGGACACATCACAAACGCTTCAATCACACAGCATGAGCACATTTGTGCTAAATGTTGTGTGTATTTAATTTCTCCACCTCGTTGCTGAACTGTGTGTGTCCTGAGACGGGCCCAGCTCCCTGGGAGCGGCTCCTCCACTGAAACTGCTGATCTGGAGCGGGGACAGCGGGCGGGTGGGATCCGTAGCCCCACTGCCACGAAACTCCAGGGAGCTGGAGCTTCCCCACCGCACTCCGTGAGGATCCAGGGCCGGAGCGTGGTCTGTGTGACTGTGGGGGACCCGCTCTGGGAGGTTGGGGTCCGTGTCTGTGTGAGGGGCCCTCTGGAGAGATCTGGGTCGTCAGTCTGACCCTCCCCCACAATAACTGAGACCATCTGTTGTAAACTCTGACCCTACCGGCTAGCCAGCCTGGGTACCGCCCGGAGCAGTGATCCACTGGAACGGCAGTCTCCGGAATCTTCCATCCACCGGAACTGAAACAACAATCAGAGAGTCAGCCCCTGACCTGAGGGAGTTTGTTCACCCAGAGAAAGACCCAGAATCAGGGCCATTCTCACCCACCCCGTCCCGTTCATCATTCCCCAGAATCCAATGTAGTTTTCCCTCCGCTCCCGTCTTCCCCGGTCTCTCTCCACAATGTGGGATCTCCCCATTCTCAGTATTGATGCCCCGTCCCATTGCACCAACTGATGATTCCCATCTCCCTACATCTCCCCTTCACACCCCCTCGTTCCCCCGTTTACATTCTCCATCAGTGCCCAATTTCCCAGCAATGACCAACTCACGTTACCTGTTAAATCTGTACCATCCCACTGCGAGACGTGAATCACCCATCCATATCCCACCGCTGCACCCAGTGCCGGAACAACCCGTGCTCCTCCAGGGCTGAACCAGGACGGTGTGGGTCACACACGGGTCACCCAGTGTGGAGTCTGTGGCTGAGGGACAGATTGATGTACCGTGTTAATGTCAAGTTCAGCTCATGTCCCCAGCCTCTTGTTCCCAACCTGAAGCAGCTGCTCACTGGAAATGCTCACTGCACCCTCCCACAGACACACACGCACCCACACACAAACACACTCACCTACACGCACACACACACACATGCACACCCACACACACATGCACACACACACACACACCCACACACACATGCACACCCACACACCCATGCACACCCACACACACTCATACGCACACACACATGCACACACGCACGCACGCACCCACACATGCACACACACAGACACACACGTACACACTCACGCACACAAAGACACACACATACCCACACACACTCATACGCACACGTACACACACACATGCGCACACACACGCACCATACACACGCACTCACGCATGCACAGGTAGACACAAAATGCTGGAGTAACTCAGCAGGTCAGGCAGCATCTCTGGACAGAAGAAATGGGCGACGTTTTGAGTCGAGACCCTTCTTCAGACTGATGTGGGGGGGGGGGCGGGACAAAGGAAGGATATAGGTGGAGGCAGGAAGACAGTGGGAGAACTGGGAAGGGGGAGGTGGAGAGAGGGACAGAGGAACTATCTGAAGTTAGAGAAGTCAATGTTCATACCGCTGGGCTGCCAGCTGCCCAAGTGAAATATGAGGTGCTGTTCCTCCAATTTCCGGTGGGTCTCACTATGGCACTGGAGGAGGCCCATGACAGAAAGGTCAGACTGGGAGTGCGAGGGGGAGTTGAAGTGCTCAGCCCCCGGGAGATCAGGTTGGTTAAGGTGGACTGAGCGAAGGTGTTGAGCGAAACGATCGCCGAGCCTGTTCTCGCCGATGTAGAGAAGTTGACATCTGGAACAGCGGATACAATAACCATATAACCATATAACAATTACAGCACGGAAACAGGCCCGTTCGTCCCTACCAGTCCACGCCGAACACTTTTTCTGACCTAGTCTCATCTACCTGCTCTCAGACCATAATCCTCCAATCCCCTCCCATCCATATACCTATCCAATTTACTCTTAAATAATAAAATCGAGCCTGCCTCCACCACTTCCACCGGAAGCTCATTCCACACAGCCACCACCCTCTGAGTAAAGAAGTTACACCTCATGTTACCCCTAGACTTTTGTCCCTTAATTCTGAAGTTATGTCCCCTTGTTGGAATCTTCCCCACTCTCAAAGGGAAAAGCCTACGCACGTCAACTCTGTCCGTCCCTCTCAAAAATTTTAAAACCTCTATCAAGTCCCCCCTCAACCTTCTATGCTCCAATGAATAAAGACCCAACCTGTTCAACCTCGCTCTGTAGCTTAAGTGCTGAAACCCAGGCAACATTCTAGTAAATCTCCTCTGTACCCTCTCCATTTTGTCGACATCCTTCCTATAATTTGGTGACCAGAACTGCACACCATACTCCAGATTCGGCCTCACCAATGCCCTGTACAATTTTAACATTACATCCCAACTTCTATATTCGATGCTCTGATTTATAAAGGCAAGCATACCAAACGCCTTCTTCACCACCCTATCCACATGAGATTCCACCTTCAGGGAACAATGCACAGTTAGATGAGGTTGAGGAGGTGAAGGTGAACCTCTGCCTCACCTGGAAAGACTGTTTGGGTCCTTGGATGGAGTCGAGGGGGGAGGTAAAGGGACAGGTGCTGCATCTCTTGCGGTTGCAGGGGAAAGTGCCCTGGGAGTGGGTGGTTTGGGTAGGAAGGGATGAGTGGACCATGGAGTTACGGACGGAACACTCTCTGTGGAAAGCAGAAAGGGGAGGAGATGGGAAGATGTGGCCAGTAGTGGGGTCCCGTTGTAGGTGACGGAAATGTTGGAGGATGATTTGTTGGATACGCTGGCTGATGGGGTGGTAGGTGAGGACAAGGGGGACTCTGTCCTTGTTACGAGTGGGGGGAGGGGGAGCAAGAGCAGAGCTGCGGGATATAGAGGAGGCCCTAGTGAGAGCCTCATCTATAATGGAAGAGGGGATGCACCGTTTCCTGAAGAATGAGGACATCTCTGATGCCCTAGTGTGAAACACCTCATCCCGGGCGCAGATGCGGCGTACAGGGAGGAATTGGGAGTAGGGGATAGACTTTCTGCAGGAGAGAGGGTGGGAAGAAGTGTAGTCCAGATAGCTGTAGGAGTCAGTGGGTTTGTAGCAGATGTTGGTCACTAGTCTGTCTCCTGTGATAGAGATGGTGAGGTCCAGAAACGGTAGGGAGATGTTGGAGACAGTCTAAGTATATTTAAGATAAGGATGGAAATTAGTGGTGAAATGTATGGTCAGTGGGTTCTGCATGTGTTCAGGAGGTAGCACCAATGTAGCGGAGGTAGAGGAGATGGAGAGCATGTGAGGTGTCTTGGACGTAGGTGGGGAGGGATTTGACCAGGGGGAACAGGGTGGAGTCGAGGTAGGTGGAAATTAATTTGGTGTCTGGAACAGCGGATCCCCCTCCCACTCCCAGTCTGACCTTTCTGTCATGGGCCTCCAGTGCCATAGTGAGGCCCACCGCAAATCGGAGGGACAGCACCTCATATTTTGCTTGGGCAGCTTACAGCCCAGCGTGAACATTGCCTTCTCTAACTTTAGATAGATCCTCTGTCCCACCCTTCCCCTTCCCAGTATTCCCACTGTCTTCCTGGCTCCATCTATATCCTTTCTTTATCCCGCCCCTCCTGACATCAGTCTGAAGAAGGATCTCGACCCGAAACATCACCAGAGATGCTGCCTGACTCGCTGAGTTACTCCAGCATTTTGTGCATACCTTCAATTTGTACCAGCATCTGCAATTTTATTTTCCTACACACGCACGCACACACACACGCACACACACACACACACTCACATGCACACTCACACTCACACTCACATGCACACACACAGGCGCACACACACACACGCACACACACATGCACGCACAAACACACACACTCACATGCACACACAAACACACACACGCACCCACTCACATGCACACACAAATACACATGCACTCACACAGGTGCACACACACGCATACACGCACACTTGCACCCTTGCACGCAAGCACGCGTGCACACACACACACGCACACACACGCACACACAAACAGACAAAAAGACGCACACACACAGACATAGACACACACACGCACATACACAGATATACACACACACGTGCTTACACACACACATACACACACACACACACACTGGTTAATCTGGAATACAATGCTGCTGACAGCTGTGGAGGCCGTCATTGGATAATGGAGACAGACAGATTCTGGATGAATAGGTGTGTCAGGTATTATGGGGAGAAGGCAGGAGAATGGGGTTGAGAAGGAAAGATAGATTAGCCATGATTGAATGGCAAAGTAAATTTGATGGACCGAATGGCCTAATACTGCTCCGAGAACTGACGGGCATCCTAAGATTAAGTCCAGTACAGCTCCCTATTCCCAACTAGTCATAAAGTCATGGATTGATACAGTGTGGAAACAGGCCCTTTGGCCTAACTCGCCCACACCACCCAACAATGTCCCAGCTACACAAGTCCCACTTGCCTGCGCTTGGTCCACATCCCTCCAAACCTGTCCTATCCATGTACCTGTCAACTGTTTCTTAAATGATGGGATAGTCCCAGCCTCCACTACCTCCTCTGGCAGCTTGTTCCATACACCCACCACCCTTTGTGTGAAAACGTAACCCCTCGGATTCCTATTGAAGCTTTTCCCCTTCACCTTGAAGCTATGTCCTCTGGTCTTCGAATCCCCTACTCTGGGCAAAAGACTCTGTGTATCTACCCGATCTATTCCTCTCCTGATTTTGTACACCTCTACAAGATCTCCCTTCATCCTCCGGTGCTCCATGGAACAGAGTCCCAGCCTACTCAATCTCTCCCTATGGCTTACACCCTCTAATCCTGGCAACATCCTCATAAATCATTTCTGAACCCTTTCAAGCTTGACAATAGTTTTCCTGTAAAATGGTGCCCAGTACTGAACACAATATTTTAAATGTAGTCTCACCAACGTCTTATACAACTGCAACATGACCTCCCAACTTCTATACTCAATACTCTGGCTGATGAAGGCCAATGTGCCAAAAGCCTTTTTGACCACCCTATCTACCTGCGACTCGACCTTCAAGGAACCATGCACCTGTACTCCTCGATCCCTCCGCTCTACAACACTACCCAGAGAGCTACCATTTACTGTGTAGATCCTGCCCTTGTTCGAAGTCTCAAAATAATAATAATAATATATTCCTTTATTTGTCCCACACCGGGGAAATTTACAGTGTTAGAGCAGCAAAGTGGATAGCAAGAGATCATTCATTATAAATAAAAGTAAAGACAAGGATAAATTGTCATCAGTTTACTGTGTATTCCTTAACTGTTACTGTTGACTCGTCTGCTGGGAGCAGTGCTGGTTGTGCAGTCTCACAGCAGCGGGAAGGAAGGACCTCCTATATCTCTCCCTCATGCACTTGGGGTGAAGGAGTCTGTCACTGAAGGAGCTACTCAGTGCAGTGACAGTGTCCTGCATGGGGTGGGAGTCGTTGTCGTGCATCGATGTTAGCTTTGCCATCATCCTCCTCTCTCCCACCGCCTGCACTGAGTCGAGGGGGCAACCCAGGACAGAGCTGGCCTTCCTGACCAGCTTGTCGAGTCTCTTCCCTTCCACCGCTGAGATGCTGCTGCTCCAGCAGACCACTCCATAGAAAATGGCCGATGCAACCACCGTGTTGTAGAAGGTCCTTAGGAGTGCCCCCTGCACTCCAAAACACCTGAGCCTCCCTAGCAGATAAAGTCTGCTCTGGCCCTTTCTGTATAGCGCATCGGGGTTTACGGTCCAGTCCAGTTTATTGTTGAGGTACTTATAAGAATCCACCCTCTCGATGTCCATTCCCTGGATGTTCACCAGTGTCGGGGGGACCTGGCTGCACCTGCGGAAATCTACCACCATCTCCCTGGTTTTCCCCGCATTGATCCGGAGGCAGTTCCGCTGGCACCAGTCCACAAACTCCTTGATCAGTTCTCTGTACGCCCTGTCATCGTTGCCTGTGATGAGGCCGACGATGGCAGAGTAGTCAGAGAACTTCTGTAGATAGCAGTTTGGTGAGCTGTGCCTGAAGTTTGCGGTTTACAGGGTGAACAAGAATGGAGCTAGCATTGTTCCCTGTGGAACCCCTGTGCTGCAGACCACCCTGTCCGAGACATAGTCCTTTGTCCTCACATACTGTGGTCGGTTGGTGAGATGTCCAGAATCCAGGATGTGAGGTGGTGATCTACTCCTGTGTGCTCCAGCTTGCCCCCCAGAAGCTCCGGCTGGATGGTATTGAATGCAACCCGTCACACTTTTCTGTATTAAATTCCATCAACAATTCCTCCGCCCACCTGGCCAATCGATCCAGATCCTGCTGCAATCTTTCACAACCATTTTCACTATCTGTAAAACCAATAACCTTTGTGTCATCAGCAAACTTGCTCATGTTGCCCTGTATCTTCTCATAGAAACATAGAAAATAGGTGCTTGAGGAGGCCATTCGGCCCTTCGAGCCAGCACCACCATTCATTGTGATCATGGCTGATCGTCCACAATCAATAACCCGTGCCTGCCTTCTCCCCACCAAAGGTTTTGTTTATGGCCAGTGTCGACTGCTGGTAATTTAAATGCCTGGGGAATGAAGGCAATGTACTGAGGCCACAGATAGGTACGTGGGTGAGTGAGGGGTGTCCATGACTGCAACTGGGTTCAATCAATGTCAGGGTGGTGTGGAACATTCCAGCTCACAGGGTTTCAGATTGTAAAACAGGAGAGGGTTGAGCTGAGGAGGATACAATGTGAGGAGGGACGAGGCACCAGAATGATGGACACATGAGAACATGTGGGTTAACGTGAGCAGACACATTGATGGAGTGTCGTATAGTTCCCCCACCCTGATATTCAGAGGCAAATGGTCAACTCATCACAGGAAGCTGTAAGTGCAACAGGTTACAGTAGTGGAAGATTTAACGTCCACAATATTGACCTGGAGTGACTTTGTATGAAGAGCTTTGTTTGGGTGAAATTTGAACAGTGCGCTCAGGAGAGGTTATTGAGCCAATGCGTAGATAAATCTACCAGATATGGGGTTGGAGACACGAGTAATGGCAGATGCAGGAATGTTCAGCAAAACACAAATGCTGGAGTAACTCAGTGGGTCAGGCAGCAACTGTGGCAGAAATGGATAGGAGACATTTCAGGCTGGGACCCTCGATCAGAGTCGGGAATATGGAGCTGTACTGGGCTTAATCATAGGAAGTCCAGATGTTCTAGGTGCAGAATTAGGCCAAACAGCCCATCAAATCTACTTTGCCATTCAATCACTACTAATCTATCTTTCCTTCTCAACCCCATTCTCCTGCATTCTCCCCATAATACCTGACACACCTATTCATCAAGAATCTGTCAATCTCCATTATCCATTGACGGCCTCCACAGCCGTCTGTGGCATTGTATTCTACAGATTCACCAGAGAGATTCCTGCTCATCTCCTTTATAAATGTATGTCCTTTTATTCTGAGGCTGTGGCCTCTGGTCCCAGACTCTCCAACTCATGAAAAGATCTTCTCCACAATCAATTTATCCAGGCCTTTCACGTTTCAGTAAGTTTCAATGAGGTCCCATTTCATCCTTCTAAACTACAGCGATTATAGGACCAGTGTCTTCAAATGCTCATCATATGTTAACCCAGTCATTCCTGGGATCATTCTCACAAACCTCCTCTGGACCTTTTCCAATGCCAGCACATCCTTCCTCAGATACAGGGCCCAAAACAACTCACTATACTCCAAACGTGGCCTGACCAGAGCCTTAAAAGAGCCTTAACATTACATCCCTGTTTTTGTAATCTAGCCCTCTTAAAATAAATGCTCGCATTGCATTCACCTTCCTTACCACCAATTCGACTTGCAAATTGCATTTCTGGGAATCCTGCACCAGCACTCCCAAGTCCCTTTGCGTCTCCGATTTCTGAATTCTCTCCCCATGTAGAACATAATCTACCTCTTTATTCCTACAACCAAATACATGACTCCTCACTTTGCTAATCTGCACTCCATTTGCCACTTCTCAGCCCACTCTCCCAACATGACAAGTCCTTCTGCAGAATCATTGCATTCTCTACACTACCTGCCCCTCCACCTATTTTAATTTCAACTGCAAACTTGGCCGCAAAGCCTTCAATTCCCTCAGCCAAATCATTTAGCTCTGACCCTTGCGGAAGACTGCTAGCCCTATTTATTGCCACTCTTTGCCTTCTCGCATTGAAAAGTGAAACGTCCTCGTTGCCTCGATTGAATGGTGAAGCAGAGCCCGTAGCTACCAGTGAGGCACAGGGGTCGGGGCAGAGAGGCAGCACCAAGGGAAGTGACAGGGGCTCAAGGGGGAGGATGTGGGAGGCAAGGGTTCAGGGAACGAGCTGGAAGGCAGGGACACACGTGTGGTGGGTGGAGGTAACAGAATGATCGACACATGAGAACATGTGGGTTAACATGAGGCAGACACATTGATGGAGTGTCGTATAGTTCCCCCACCCTGATAGTCAGAGGCAAATGGTCAGCTCATCACAGGAAGCTGTAAGAGCAACATTGAAGGCTCTGTGGCCAGTTTTGCAGCTAATATGAAGATCGGTGGTACGGTAGGTAGGAAACATAGAAAACAGGTGCAGGAAGAGGCCATTTGGCCCTTCGAGCCTGTACCGACATTCATTGTGATCATGGCTGAGCATCCACATTCAGTAAAACCATGCCTGCCTTCTCCCCGTACTCCTTGATTCCGCGAGCTGCTAGATCTCTATCTAACTTTCTTTTATATTCATCCAGTGATCTGGCTTCCACTGCCCTCTGTGGCAGAGAATTCCACAAACTCACAACTCTCTGGGTGAAAAAGTTTTTTCTCATCTCAGTTTTAAATGGCCTCCCCTTTATTCTTAAACTGTGGCCCCTGGTTCTGGACTCTCCCAACATTGGGACCATTTTTCCTGCATCTAGCTTGTGCAGTCCTTTTATAATTTTATATGTTTCGATAAGATCCCCTCTCACCCTTCTAAATTCCAGTGAATATAAGCCCAGTCTTTTCAATCTTTCCTCATATGACTGTCCCGCCATCCCAGGGATTAACCTCGTGAACCTACGCTGCACTCCCTCAATAGCAAGGATGTCCTTCCTCAAATTAGGAGACCAAAACTGCACACAATACTCCAGATGTACTCACCAGGGCCCTGTACAACTGCAGAAAGACCTATTTACTCCTTTACACAAATCCTCTTGTTATGAACCCAAAATGCCATTAGCTTTCTTCACTGCCTGCTGTACCTGCATGTTTACTTTCAGTGACTGGAGAACAAGGACACCCAGGTCTCATTGCATTTCCCTTTTCCCTAATCTGACACCATTGAGATAATAATCTGCCTCCTTGTTCTTGCAGCCAAAGTGGATAACCTCACATTAACAGTACTACATTGCACTGCATCTGCCATGCATCTGCCCACTCACTCAACCTATCCAACTCACCCTGCAACCTCCTAGCATCCTCTTTGCAGTTCACACAGCTTTGTGTCTTCTTTGTGTCCTTGTGTTACTTTTAATTCCATGATGTAAATAGTGTAGAGAAAGCAAGGGAAGTGGTAGATGGAATACAGCACGGTAAAGTGTGGAGTCATGCGTTTTGGTAGTAGGAGTAAAGGCATAGCCTATTTTCTAAATGAGGAAAGAATTCAGAGTTTGAAGGTGCAAAGGGACTTGGGAGAGCTGGTGCAGGATTCCCAAAAAGTTAAATTGCAAGTGATCCATAGTAAGGACGGCAAATGCAATGCTCGCATTTATTTCGAGGACTAGAATATAGAAACACGGATGTAATGCTGAGGCTTTTGGGAGGCACATGTCAGACTGCATTTGCAGTATTGTGAGTTGTTTTGGGCCCTATATCTGATGAAGCAGGAGTTCCCCTGCAGAAGGTCCAGAGGAGGTTTACAAGAATGATCCCAGGAATGAATGAGTTAACATATGATGAGCGTTTGGTGGCACTGGGCCTCGACTCACTGGACTTTAGAAGGAAGTGGGGGGACCTCATTGAAACTTGCCGAGAAGTGAAAGGCCTGGATAGTGAATATGGAGAGGATGTTTCCATTTGTGGGAGAGCCTAGAACCAGAGGCCACAACCTCAGAATAAATACTCTTTTGAGTAAAGAAATTCCCCCTCATCTCCTTTCAAAATGCAGGTGGTGATCTGTAGAATTCTTGTCACAGACAGCTGTGGAGGCCAAGTCATGAGGTGTTTTTTAAGGCGTAGACTGACGGAAACTTGATTGGTAAGGGTGTCACCAGGGTGTCACGCGTTATGGGGAGGAGACAGGAGAATGGGGAGAGAGGGAAAGATAGATCAGGCATGATAGTATGGCATAGTAGACCTGATGGGCCAAATGGCCTAATTCTGCTCCTCAAACTCATGAGCTTATTACACAAAGCGGTACACATACCCCGTAAACATTGACAGCCCAGAAGTAGAGATGGTTGAAAGCTTCAAATTCCGTGCAGTAAATATCTCCAACAACTTGTCCTGGAGCAGTCATATCAATGCAATGGCCAAGAAAGCACATCAACACCTCCACCTCCAGAGAAGGTTAAGGAAGGTTGGCAAGTCCCCAGCAACTCTCACCAACTTCTGCAGATGTACCACAGAAAGCATTTTATCCAGATGCATCACAGCATGGTTTGGGAACAGTTCTATCTAAGACTGCAAGACATTGCAGAGAATTGTGGACACAGCCCAGACCTTTACTCAAACCAGCATCCCTTCCATTGACTCCATCTACACTTGATGTTGCCTTGGCCAGGCCACCAGCAGAATCAACGATGCAGTCCCACCTCTTCTATAATTGGACTTTACTGGAATTTATCTTGCACAAAACATTATTCTCTTTATCCCATATTTGTACATAGTGGACGGCTTGGATGTAATAATGAATGGACTTTCTGCTGACTGGATGGCACGTAACACATTGCCGTGGGGAGGGTGAGTGCGATGCTTTGGCTTGAGAGGCTTCGACGTACAGGGTGACAGCGGGATAAGGTCTGGTTTGTGGTTATTGTTCTAATATACACTCTCTGTGGTCCAGGGCAGTAAGGATGGCAGGTTGGGCAGTTAGTATATTTTATATCAAAAAATACTTTATTCAAGTCATAAATATTTACAAAACATCTTCTTTTCAAAACCCCCATCCGGCATTTCCGGAGGTTTCACGTTCAATACAGATATTCATTTCCAAATTAACACAGAAATTTACACAGAATGCCTTATTTGGAGTGTCGTTTCCACCACACCCTGCCCCCCATGTCCAGCAGCGGAAGGACCCTAGACTGTGGTCCTCCCCCACAGAGCCTTGGCGTTGGCTGCACCAATCTTCAGTGCATCCCACAGCACGTACTCCTGCAGTCTGCAGCGGGCCAGTCAGCAAAACTCCCCGACGGACAGCTCGCTCCGCTGGGAGGTCAACAAAGCTAGGGCAGACCAAAGAGCGTCTTTCACTGAGTTGATGACCTTCCAGCACCACTCGATGTCAGTCTCTGAATGCATCCCTGGGAACAGTCCGTAGATCACAGAGTCCTCTGTGACGGAGCTGCTCGGAATGAATCATGACAGGGACCCCTGCAAACCTCTCCAGACTCTCTTTGCAAATCCACACTCTGTGAAGAGGTGGGCCACCGTCTCCTCTCCATAGCAGCCATCCCGAGGGCAGCGTGCACTGGTAGTGAGGTTCCGGCAGTGCAGGAAGGATCTGACTGGGAGGGCTCCCCTCACCGCCAGCCAAGCCAGGTCTTGGTGTTTGTTGGTGAGTTCTGGTGATGAGGCATTTTGCCAGACAAGCTGGGCAGTCTGCTCTGGGAACCACGCCACAGGATCCATGGAGTCATTCCCCTGCAGTGCCTGCAGGATGTTCCGTGCTGACCACTGCCCGATGGACTTGTGGTCAAAGGTGTTGGTCCGGAAGAACCTTTCCACGAGTGACAGATGGTGCGGCAATGCCCAGCTGACTGGCACATTGCGTGGCATCTGCGCCAGGCCCATCCTTCGCAACACCGGGGACAGGTAGAACCTCAGCAGGTAGTGGCACTTGGTGCCCACGTGCCTTGGCTCTATGCTCCGCCTGATGCAGCCACACACGAAGGTGGCCATCAGGATGAGGGCGACGTTGGGCACGCTTTTGCCCCCGTTGTCTGCCGACTTGTGCATTGTGGCCCGTCGCACCCGGTTCATCGTCGACCCCCAGATGAAGTGGAAGATGGCCCGGGTGATCCCCGTGGCGTAGGAGGGAGGGACAGGCCACACTTGCGCCAAATACAGCAGCCCCGAGAGCACCTCACACCTGATGACCAGGTGTTTCCCTGTGAAGGAGAGGGAGCGCTGCTTCCACAGCTCCAGCTTCTTCCCCACCTTGGCTATCCGCTCCAGCCAATTCTTGTTACACGCCTCAGCCTTCCCGAACCAGCCTTCCAGCACCTTCAAGAAGTAATGGTGAAGCAGATGGAAGATTGGTCCGGCCAGTTGCCAAAGAGCATGGCCACGCTCTTCCTGCGGTTCAGCCTGGCCCCCGTGGCCGACTCAAACTGGTCGCAGACGCTGATCAGTCTGCGGACCGACCCTGGATCCGAGCAAAAGACGGCGACATCGTCCATGTACAGGGAGGCCTTGACCTGAGTGCCCCCACTGCCTGGCAATGTCACTCCTCTTATGCTCGCATCCTTCCTGATGGACTCGGCAAAGGGCTCAATACAACAGACGGACAAGACAGGGGAGATAGGGCAACCCTGCCTGACTCCAGACCTGACGGGGAAGCTGTCTGATTCCCACCCATTGATTTGGACTGCACTAAGGATATCGGTGTAGAGCAGTTGGATCACTTCCTGATTCCCTCCCCAAGGCCCATTTTGGACAGCACGTCCCTCATGTACATCTCCTCCTACATGATGTGGGAAGTCAGGGAAACCTTCAGTGTTGCTGAGGAGGTGTGGGAGGGGTGTCCTGCTGCTGCTCCTTACAGACTGATTAAGGGAACTGGAGCAGCAGCTGGATGACATCAGCATCATCCGGACACATCATCAGGACACCCAGGGTGCCACAGGTAGGGGTCACAGTGAGGTGGTCACGCCTCGGGTAGGGGCAGAAAGTAGATGGGTGATCACCAGCAAAGGGAGTCATGAGAAAGTGCAGGGATCTCCTGCGGCCATTCCCCTCGACATCAGCTTTGTCCCTTTGGATCCTGTTGGGGGATGACCGGCCAGGGAGGGCAGCAGTAGTCAGGTGTGTGGCATCAAGCCCGGCTCTGAGGCACAGTGGGGAAGGTCACAGTCAGGTAGAGTGATAGTGATTGGGGAATCGTTAGTTCGGGAAACAGCCAGGAGATTGTGGGGCAGCAAATGAGGCTCCAGGATGGTGTGTTGTCTCCCTGGCCCCAGGGTCTAGGATGTCACCGAGCGGCTGCAGAGCATTCTCAAGGGGGAGGGAGAGCAGCCAGACGTCGTTGTGTACGTTGGCACAAATGACAGAGGTAGGAAAAGGGATGAGGTCCTGTGGACTGAAGACAGAGAATTAGGCAAAAGGTTAATGCAGGTCCTCCAGGTAGTAATGCCTGGATTGCCACTGGTGCCACATGCTAGTGAGGGTAGGAACAGGAGGATAGGGCAGATGAATGTGTGGCTGAGGAGTTGGTGCTGGGGGCAGGGAAAATGGAGGTGGTGGTAAAAGTGTGGAGCTGAGAACTGAAAAGGGGATGATCACCTTTTTGGCAGTGTACGACAGGCCCTCAAATAGTCAGTGGGAATTAGAAGAACAAATGTACTGGGACATTGTAGACAGCTGCAAGACTAAAGGGACACTGTGTGGTCGATGGGAGATATCACAGTTTATCTCAGTTCCCAGGGAACTGACCGTGGACAGTGAGGGACACTGCTGGTCAGTGGGAGATATCATGGTGTATCTCAGTCCACAGATGATCACCCCAGCCAAGTTATTGATATAGACTGTGAATCGCCAAGGCCCAAGCACTGAGCCCTCTTGTACCCACACGTCACTGCTGCCAACCTGAGAATGATCTGCTTATTCCCACCTCTTGCTCTCTGTCCTAAAGCCAACTCTCAATCCATGTCAGTGTGCGAACAATTCCATGTGCTCTGACCTTGTTGACCAGCCTCTTGTGCAGGAAAGTACTAAATGCAGGAACGTCCACTGTGTGTGTTGGTGACTCGGGACATCCCAAAATATCTCCACAACCCCAACAGCCCGTGTGACTGGGGAACGGGGACCTACCTGTACAATACACAGCGTTGGTGAGGGGTGACGGCCACAGCTGATACACAAAGTAACCGCTGCAGTTCTTCACCCTGATCTCCCGGTTCCAGTTGCAGATGTAACCGCCCATGGTGAAACAGACAGTCCTGGTCACCTCCCCGTCTCCCATGCTGGGATGGGGACCTGGAATGAGGATTATAAACATTGTAAAATGTACCCGGTCACAGTGCGGTGGGGAATGTGAATGTGGAGCCAGTGTAAGGCAGTGATCACAAGCCACGGTCGGGTCTGACCTGCCTCAGTCAGTGGTGAGCTGCTGCCCTCACCCTCCCCACCCACACTCCCCACCGCGGCCCCTGCTCCCTGAGACCGGCTCCTGGTGCTGACACCCTGGGGTGCCGGGGTCTGGACTGGAAACACAAGCCCCGCACCCTCCCCCCATGGGTGCTGACAGCTGGTGATGAGCGGACATGGGCCGAATCAGTAGCTCAGATGGGACATCATGGTTACCATGGGCCGAAGGGCCCGTTTCTGGGCCGTATGACTAATGATTAATTATAGTCAATAGACAATATGTGCAGGAGGAGGCCATTTGGCCCTTCGAGCCAGCACCGCCATACAATGTGATCATGGCTGATCATTCTCAATCAGTACCCCGTTCCTGCCTTCTCCCCATACCCCCTGACTCCGATATCCTTAAGAGCTCTATCTAGCTCTCTCTCGAATGCATTCAGAGAATTGGCCTCCACCGCCTTCTGAGGTAGAGAATTCCACAGATTCACAACTCTATGACTGAAAAAGCTTTTCCTCATCTCAGTTCTAAATGGCCTACCCCTTATTCTTAAATTGTGGCCCCTTGTTCTGGACTCCCCCAACATTGGGAACATGTTTCCTGCCTCTAACGTGTCCAACCCCTTAATAATCTTATACGTTTCGATAAGATCTCCTCTCATCCTTCTAAATTCCAGTGTATACAAGCCTAGTCGTTCCAATCTTTCAACATATGACAGTCCCGCCATTCCGGGAATTAACCTAGTAAACCTACGCTGCACGCCCTCAATAGCCAGAATATCCTTCCTCACAATTCGAGACCAAAACTGCACACAGTACTCCAGGTGAGGTCTCACTAGGGCCTTGTACAACTGCAGAAGGACCTCTTTGCTCCTGTACTCAACTCCTCTTGTTATGAAGGCCAACATTCCATTGGCTTTCTTCACTGCCTGCTGTACCTGCATGCTTCCTTTCAGTGACTGATGCACTAGGACACCCAGATCTCGTTGTACGTCCCCTTTTCCTAACTTGACACCATTCAGATAATACTCTGCCTTCCTATTCTTACCACCAAAGTGGATAACCTCACACTTAACCACATTAAACTGCACCTGCCATGCATCCGCCCACTCACACAACCTGTCCAAGTCACCTTGCAACCTCATAGCATCTTCCTCTCAGTTCACACTACCACCCAGCTTTGCATCATCTGCAAATTTGCTAATGGTACTTTTAATCCCTTCATCCAAGTCATTAATGTATATTGTAAATAGCTGCGGTCCCAGCACCGAGCCTTGTGGTACCCCACTAGTTACTGCCTGCCATTCTGAAAGGGACCCATTTATCCCCACTCTTTGCTTTCTGTCTGTCAACCAATTTTCTATCCATGTCAGTACCCTGCCTCCAATACCATGTGCTCTAATTTTGCCCACTAATCTCCGATGTGGAACCTTGTCAAATGATATAGTATTTAGATCAGCCTGATGGGAAATGTCACTAGGTTGGTTACAATAATTTTAACCAGGACACATCACAAATGCTTCAATCACACAACATGAGCACATTTGTGCTAAATGTTGTGTGTATTTAATTTCTCCGCCTCGTTGCTGAACTGTGTGTGTCCTGAGACGGGCCCAGCTCCCTGGGAGCAGCTCCTCCACTGAAACTGTTGATCTGGAGCGGGGACAGCGGGCGGGTGGGATCCGTAGCCCCACTGCCACGAAACTCCAGGAAGCTGGAGCTTCCCCACCGCACTCCGTGAGGATCCAGGGCCGGAGCGTGGTCTGTGTGACTGTGGGGGACCCGCTGTGGGAGGTTGGGTTCCGTGTCTGTGTGAGGGGCCCTCTGGAGAGATCTGGGTCATCAGTCTGACCCTCCCCCACAATAACTGAGACCATCTGTTGTAAACTCTGACCCTACCGTCTAGCCAGCCTGGGTACTTCCCGGAGCAGTGGTAGTGTGGAACGGGAGTCTCCGGAATCTTCCATCCACCGGAACTGAAACAACAATCAGAGAGTCAGCCCCTGAACTGAGGGAGTTTGTTCACCCAGAGAAAGACCCTGAATCAGGGCCATTCTCACCCACCCCGTCCCGTTCATCATTCCCTGGAATCATGTTGACATAGATAGAAAATTGGTTGGCAGACACGAAGCAAAGAATAGGTGTAAAAGGGTCCTTTTCAGAATGGCAGGCAGTGGCGAGTGGAGTGCCGCAAGGCTCGGTGTTGGGGCCCCAACTGTTTACCATATATATTAATGATTTGGATGAGGGAATTAGAAGCAACACTAGCAAGTTTGCAGATGACACAAAGCTGGGTGGCAGTGTAAACTGTGAAGAGGATATTTGGAGGTTGCAGGGTGACCTGGACAGGTTGAGTGAGTGGGCAGATGCAGTATAATATAGATAAATGTGAGGTTATCCACTTTGGTGGCAAAAACAAGGCGGTAGATTATTATCTCAATGGTGTCACATCTCCGCCTCAGATGTGTAATAATGATGCCGACACAGTCTGTATAAGTCACATTACTTAGTTTCTATGATTATTATCACACCTGACGACAAGCTTCAGGCCTTGTAGTATTCAGCACACAGCAAACACACCTTCCAACTCTCCAGTCACCTGATACACAGGTCACCATATTTGCATATCATCATCATGACACATCATCATGACATCCCTCCTTTACCAGAATTAAACTTTAAATTACTGTGTTCTTTCCCCCAATTAAACAATTCTTTACTCTTAAAAATTACGTTATTTTTCCCTTAATACAAATATATAAATAATAACTTGTGAACTTCCTTTGCCTCTAAACAAATATCATATAATTACTAAACAAAACTATAACTATCGTCTATAACACAAAATCATCATATATTTTGGGAACTCTCCTTTCATGTTGAAGTCTCCCAGCTGGCACAAGAACATCAGTGTCAGTGGAATCTGCTAATGTGTTGTCATCCAGACACCATCTCTGCTCACCACCTGCGTCGTAGCGTGCTGCCTCTGGAACTCTGGTCACCACCTCAGGAATCCTCGTTGTCTCAGGAACACCAGTCACCACCTCAGGGATATCTTATGGCCCCTCTGAATCGGTGACTCTCGGTGGACTTTGGCCCCCCCTCGATTCGAGTGTCTCTCGACATGTACTTTTTTACACTCGATACATTCCTCTTGTATATAACACCTTCTGGAGACTTGACTGTCACCCTGCTACTGCTCCTCGATACAACATTGTGTGGCTGCCAATGGTAAGGAGTGTCCATCTTACCACCATCATCTCGCCTCACAAGTACGTCATCACCAGGCATTATTTCTGAGTGCCTGGCTCCTCGTTTCAAGTTGGCATACCATTTTGTCACACCTTTGTTTACGGCATCACAGTCTCTCAACTCCTGGTCTTCCCTGATCTCTCGCACTTCTGGCATTTTAGTGCAAATTTTCCTTCCAAACAAGGCTTCTGCTGGGCTTTTCCCTGTCGTTGAGTGAGTGATCACCCGATATACAGCTACATATGCTAGCAGCGCCTTCTTCCAGTTTTTCCCTTCGGCACGGCCGATTCGTATCCTCTTCTCTATGGACTGGCTTGGTCTCTCTACTTCTAAGTTAGCTTGTGGCCATTTAGGAGTCACCTTGTGATGATGAACACCTGTGGTTCTCATTTACTCAGCAAACATCTCCGAAACAAACTGTGCCCCATTGTCGGAGTGCAATGTAACAGGCAACCTATGTCTGGCGAAAATCTCTGCTAATGCCTGTACAGTCTTTTCTGCTGCAGTTGATTTCATCACTGCATACTCATAGTATCTACTGTAGTAGTCTACTACTACCATAATTGATTCACCTGTTGGAAGTGGTCCAAGAACATCAACAGCTATGTCAACCCATGGTCCTATTGGCAACTTTGAACTTCTAATTGGTTCCGATGGGTTGCTCCTCATCTCGGTCGCATTCTGAGGTCCACGTGCATCTGCAACAGCTTTCACTTTAGCCTTTGCCCGGTTCAACCCTTCACTTGTGAGTCTGTGTCCCATGGAATCCATCTCAGAGACACCAAACTTGCACTTGTCTTCATTCACAGTGAGACCTGCTTCTTGAAGTTTAGTCAACACTAGCTTCAATCTTCTGTCATGCTCCTCACAAATTGATGCATGGACGATGATGTCATCTGCTATGTTTGGTGCTTCTGGTACACCCTGAATCACTCTGTGGATTTCATACTGATAAATCCCAGGGGCGGCATTGATTCCAAACATCAGTCTTTTGTACCGAAACAATCCACAGTGAGTGACAAATGTTGTCACCTCTCTTGACTCTGGATGTAATTCCAATTGGTGATATCCCCACTTGAGATCAATTTTGGAGAAGACTTTACTGGTTGATAACTCTTGTAGCATCTCATCGATCGTCGGAATTGGGTGTCTTTCTCTGATTATTGCTTCATTGGCTCTCCTCATGTCTGATATCATTATTGGGTTTCAGCACTATCACTACTGGACTCACCCATGGTGTTGAATGTTCAACTGGCTCAATAATGTCCTGATCAATCAACTCCTTGATTTTAGCTTCTACTTTTCCACGAAGTCCAAATGGCATTCTCTGCACTGGTTGTGCTTTCGGCTGAACAGTTTCATCAATAGCTAACTTCACTTACCGGCCGTTCAATTTTCCAACTCTTTGGAATACTGAGTGAAATTCCTGCCTCATGTCATCATATGACTGCACTGACTTGACATGCACTCCCAGCTCTCGAGCTGTACTTGTACTGAGCAGGGGTTCTCCTTTCTCTTCTATCACCATGAATTCTGCATCAGTTTTTCTATCTCCGACTTTTACTTTAGCCGTGAAACATCCAATGGTCTGCAATGGTTCAGTTGCAGTGTATGGATATAACTTCCTACTACACCTCCTTGACGTGCATTTGATTTTCTGCTGTTTCAAGCATTCCCAAAGTGATGTTGCTGTCGCTACCAGAATCTATAATCACTGGCACTGTAACACCTCCGATGGTCACTGTAACTTTCTCCAGACGACTTTCATTCAATGCAAACTGATAATTCCTTTTAACAGCATGCTCACCAGGTTCATCACTGTCCTCATCACTTCCGAAATCACCTTCGACGTGACAGACGTGACCCTTCTTTTTCTGCCACGATCTGTCTATCTTGTCACTGGACTTCCCTTTCTCCCTTGCCTTGGAAGATTCACTCTTGTTGTAATCACTTGTATTTTCCATGGCCTTACTTTTACATTCTTTTGCAAAATGATCTTTGCCTCCACACTTTGTACATGTTCTACCTTTTGCCGGACAACATGAATCTTTCCCTATGTGACCCTTGTTGCACCACCTGTAACACTCAATCTCACTTTCAGGTTTCCTTCTTGGTCTCCCGTGGGACAGCCAGTTAATTTGCCCAGTCTTGGAATCGTGAAATTGTCCCTCAACAGCTTCCAGTGCCGCTGCAATCAACAAAGCATCATTAAGGTTTTTCTAGCAGCCTTCTCCTGAGCTTGTCTGACCTGCATTGCTGGACAACCTGATCCAATATCTAGTTTTCCACATCAGCAGCCACATATTTGCATCCTACAGACACCTGTCTGAGTCGCGTCACAAATTGAGCAACAGTCTCGCCCTCTTCCTGTGTTGTTTTGCGGAATAAATGGTGTTGTAATGTAGCATTCGGCACCACCACATAATGACTGTTCAATGCATCATATAGTCTTATAGTCATCCTTCATTCCGGTGTCAGGGAGGGTTTTAAACATTTCTCGAACTGCCGGCCGCGGGCGGTGAAGAGAAGCAACGATCTCCGCTGCGCCTTCTTGCCTGGCGCACTCTCATCATGAAAGAGCCCGCGACTGTCGGCGTAGGCCTCCAATTCCTCCAGCCACGCATTCCACTTCACGCTGACGGTACTCGCAGCACCCGTTGGATCGAGTGTGGAACTCCGTGAA
The DNA here is from genome assembly GCF_053455715.1 of Rhinoraja longicauda. NCBI lineage: Eukaryota > Metazoa > Chordata > Chondrichthyes > Rajiformes > Arhynchobatidae > Rhinoraja > Rhinoraja longicauda. The sequence goes on from NC_135993.1 coordinate 14,460,292, forward strand.
GTGCTCAAGCGACTGCCATTATGACCTTTTTCTAACCGTTTTTCCAGCAGGTAGTCACAGATTCAGAATCCAAAATATCCAAATCCAAAATATCCTCATCGCCAATGTCACATCTCTGCCTCAGATGTGTAATAATGATGCAGACACAATCTGTATAAGTTACATTACTTAGTTTCTATGTTTATTGTCTCTCCTGACTGGAACCTTCCAGCCTTGCAGTATTCAGCACACAGCAAGCACACCTTCCATCTCTCCACTCACCTGATACACAGGTCACGATATTTGCATATCATCATCATGACACATCGTCATGACAAGTGTCAGGTTAGGTAAGGGGGAGGTGCAGCGAGACCTGGGTGTCCTTGTACACCAGTCACGGAAAGTTGGCGTGCAGGTACAGCAGGCAGTGAAGAAAGCTAATGGAATGTTGGCCTTCATAACAAGAGGATTTCAGTATAGGATTAAAGAGGTTCTTGTGGAGTTGTATAGGGCCCTGGTAAGACCACATCTGGAGTATTGTGTACAGTTTTGGTCTCCTAATTTGAGGAAGGACATCCTTGTAATTGAGGCAGTGCAGTGTAGGTTGACGAGATTGATCCCTGGGATGGCGGGACTGTCATATGAGGAAAGATTGAAAAGACTAGGCTTGTATTCACTGGGGTTTAGAATGATGAGAGGGGATCTTATAGAGACATATAAAATTATAAAAGGACTGGTCAAGCTAAATGCAGGAAAAATGTTCCCAATGTTGGTCGAGTCCATAACCTGGGGCCAAAGTCTTAGAATAAATGGGAAGCCATTTAAAACTGAGGTGAGAACAAACTTTTTCACTCAGAGAGTTGTGAATTTGTGGAATTCTCTGTCACAGAGGGCAGTGGAGGTCAAATCACTGGATGAATTTAAGTGAGAGTTAGATAGAGCTCTGGGGGCTAGTGGATCCAAGGGATATGGGGAGATGTTTGGCACGGGTTACTGATTGTGGATGATCAGCCATGATCACGATCAATGGCGGTGCTGGCTTGAAGGGCCGAATGGCCTTCTCCTGCACCTATTTTCAATGATTCAATGTTGTTTTCCCTCCACTCCCGTCTTCCCCGGTCTCTCTCCACAATGTGGGATCTCCACATTCTCAGTATTGATGTCCCGTCCGATTGCAACGACTGATGATTCCCATCTCCCTACATCTCCCACGTCTCTCGTCTCACGTTTACATTCTCCATCAATGTACAATTTCTCAGCAATGAACGCCTCACGTTACCTGTTAAATCTGTACCATCCCACTGCGAGATTTCCATCATCCATCCATTTCCCACTGCACCCAGTGCTGGAACAACCCGTGCTCCTCCAGGGCTGATCCAGGACGGTGTGGGTCACACACGGGTCACCCAGTGTGGAGTCTGTGGCTGAGGGACAGATTGATGTACCGTGTTAATGTCAAGTTCAGCTCATGTCCCCAGCCTCTTGTCCCCCACCTCCCTCATCTGCATCTCCACATTCACCAACCCCGAGCACCAATGATCTCCCGTTCACTCCCTGACCAATGACACCATCGCCCGGATAAACGCTGGCACCAATCCCACGTCTCTAAGCCCGGCTTCATCGCTGTCCCACCATGAACTGATTGCCACAAGGACGACCACTCGGCCAATCGGATTCATGCCAGTATCCAGGGGGTCGATCTCATCAGTCCCATTGCCCCTCTCCTTACCCCTGCACCTTGGTCACTCTCTGACACTGGCCCATCACCTGCCATTAACTCTCACTGGGACATTTTACAGCTGTTCATTAACGTCCCAGCAAGTCTCAGCGATGTGGGACAAACTGGAGACCCGGGGAAACCTACGCAGTCACGGGGAGAACATGCAAACTCCACACAGACAGCACTGGAGGTCAGTATTGTGACACTGGCACAGGGAGAGTGGGAACGAGCAGGAGACTGTGGCCCGGAATATGAAATGGAGTGTGGGATTCGGGGTTCCAACGACTGGGAGGGACAGAGCTGTGGGGAAGGAGGTCCCGGCAAATGGAGTAGGGCTCTGGAACGGGGGTCTCGGTGAGTGGGGGGAGGGGACTCTGGAACGGGGGTCTACGTGAGTGGGGGGAGGGGGGATCTCTGGGATCAGGGGTCTCGGTGATTGGGGAAGGGGTCTTTTCGAACAGGGGACTCGGTGAGTGGTCTCTGTGAACGGGCATCTTGGTGAGTGGGGGGGGGGTGGCTCTGCGAACAGGGGACTCGGTGAGTGGTCTCTGTGAACAGGCGTCTCGGTGAGTGGTCTCTGTGAACGGGCGTCTTGGTGAGTGGGGGGGGGGAGCTCTGGAACGGGGGTCTCGGTGATTGGTGGGGGGGCTCTGGAACGGGGGTCTCGGTGATTGGTGGGAGGGGCTCTGGAACGGGGATTTCGGTGAGTGGGGGGAGGGATCTCTGGGATCGGGATTCTCGGTGAGTGGGGGAGGGGGGAGCTCTGGGATCGGGGGTCTCGGTGATTGGGGGGGGACTATCAAGATCTGTAGAGCCAGTTGCTGAACCGTGGGGATTTCCAACTGGGACTGCGGACGATGGGTTTTATTGAACTTCCTTCATTGTGGATTTCTTCAGCTACTCTGGATTCCACACAAGCTCTCTGTGCTCCACGTGTGGACTTTCATTGTAGATAGTGGAATAAACAGCATTAGCTCAGTTTAACATCCACTTACCGCACCACGTAGGAGGCCATTCCAGCCATCGTCCCCATGATAGCTCACAGTGGAGCAATCCCATTCGTTCCAAACCTGTTCCTTATTTACCCACTTACCCACTCTCTCTCTCTGATCCTATCCACTACCCTTTGGCGTTTGTGCCACTTTCCTGCACTAGGACTGGTTTACAGAAGACGATTAACCCATGAGCACATGGGTGTGGGAGGAAAGGAGAGCTGAATGCAGATGTGTGCGAGCTGCTGCATTTTGGCATGTGGCAGTTGTACAGCGCATTGGTGAGGCCGCACTTGAAGTAGGATGTTTGGTTTTTGTCACCCTGCTTTTGGAAGGATGTCATTAAGCTGGAAAGATTGCAGAGGATTGAGGAGGATGTTGGCAGAAGTCAAGGGGCCGAGCTATGGGGAGAGGTTCGGCCAGAGAGGACTTTATTCCTTGGAGCCCAGGAGGCTGAGAGGAGATTATATAAATGTGTATGAAATCATGAGGGGAATAGATGAGGTTTTCACAGTGCCTTTGTCCCAGGGGATACAGCTTTAAGGTGAGAGAGGCAAGATTCAATAGGAAGCTGAGGGGCAACCTTTTCACTCAGCAGTGCAGGGTATATGGAATGAGCTGCCAGGGGAGGGGGGGAGGCAGGCACGATAACATCATGTAAAAGACACTTGGACAGATACATGGATAGGAATTGTTTCAAGAAATGTGGGCTAAACGCAGGCAAATGGAACTAGCTTAGATGCAACATCTTGGTCAGCACGGGTCAGGTGGGCCGAAGGGCCTGTTTCCGTGCTGTAGGCTCTCTGGGTCACTGAGAGCCTCAGGGCCTGGAGCTTATAAATGAGGAAGTATTGGTACAAGTGGACAGGGTGCTGGTGGGGCCAAACCTGGTTTACTGGTGACAGTTTTGGTTCCCCTATTTAACAAGGATATACCGGCAGTCCAGAGCGATTCACTTGGTTCATTTTTGATAGGAGAATTGTCCCATCAGGAGTGGTTGATGAGACTTGGTCTCCAGTCTTTGGAATCGAGAATGAGGGGTGATCTTATAATGAAGCATGATCCTGAGGGGTGGTTGGTGGGTGGATGTGAAGAGAGGGGTGGAGAAGATTCACAAGGATGTTGCCTGGATTGGCCAGCTTGTGTTATAATGAGCCGGAGCAAAGGTGGCTGAGGAAGACTGTGATATAGTTATATCAAATTATGAGAGACACAGACAGAGTAGATGGCCAGAGTCCATATCCCACCGCACGGGTGTCCAAGATCAAAGGGAACCAGTTGAAGATGGAAGTGGTTTAAGGAGATCAGAGTGGTAATTTCCCCACACAAAGTGTCATTGGGTAGATGCTGGATGGTGGAGGCAGGAACAGTAACAATATTTAAGAGGCATCTTGATAGGTATTTGAACGAACAGGGCATAGAGAGATAGGCAATTACATAGAAACATAGAAATATAGAAAATAGGTGCAGGAGGAGGCCATTTGGCCCCTCGAGCCAGCATCGCCATTCATTGTGATCATGGCTGATTATCCACAATCAGTAACCCGTGCCTGCCTTCTCCCCATATCCCTTGATTCCACTAGCCCCTAGAGCTCTATCTACCTCTCTTTTAAATTCATCCAGTAAATTGGGCTCCACTGCCCTCTGTGGCAGAGAATCCCACAACTTCACAACTCTCTAGGTGAAAACGTTTCTTCTCACCTCAGTTTTAAATGGCCTCCCCTTTATTCTTAGACTGTGGTTCCTGGTTCTGGACTCGCCCAACATTGGGAACATTTTTCCTGCATCTAGCTTGTCCAGTCCTTTTATAATTTTATACGTCTCTACAAGATCCCCTCTCATCCTTCTAAACTCCTGTGAATACAAGCCCCGTCTTTCCAATCTTTCCTCATATGACAGTCCCTCCTCCCAGGGATTAACCTCGTGACCCTACGCTGCACCGGAGTTTCCTCTCACAGAGGGCGGTGAATCGCTGGAATTCTCTACTCCGGAGGGCGGGGACACTAGACCATTTGAGGTATTTGTGGAGGATTCAGATGACGTTTTATCACACAGACAATACATAACCAACATCCAGTAATTGTACACAGTGCACAGTGCACCCCCACCACACTCTTGTTAGTATCTACTCACCCAGAGAGCCCAGAATCAGCAGCAGAAACCCCACTTCACCAGGTGGCATTCTGGAAATGTAAGCAGGGAATTAAAATCAGAGGAAAAAGACATACTTGGTGTTCAGGCAATGGTGTAATCTGGGACAGAATCTACAGTAGGCAATGTAGCTCACTCCCTCACACAATGGTGAGATCGCACTCGTACCCTGACTGTGACCCCCTCCCCCCCCATCCAGAGGTGCAAACTCCCCCCCCCCTCCCGCTCCCTCACACGGACCCCCTCCTCCCCCCACACGCAAAGGTATGATCTCCCCCTCTCCCTGACTGGACCCCCCCCCCCACACACACAGAGGTGTGATATCCCCCTCTCTCCCTCACTTGGACCCCTCCCCCCCCCACACAGAGGTGTGATCTCCCCCTCTCTCCCTCACTGGGACCCCACCCCCACACTGACCTCCACCTCTCCTCACTGGGACCCCACCCCCACACTGACCTCCCCCTCTCCTCACTGGGACCCCCCATCCCCACACTGACCTCCACCTCTCCTCACTGGGACCCCACCCCCACACTGACCTCCACCTCTCCTCACTGGGACCCCACCCCCACACTGACCTCCCCCTCTCCTCACTGGGACCCCACCCCCACACTGACCTCCCCCTCTCCTCACTGGGACCCCACCCCCCACACTGACCTCCCCCTCTCCTCACTGGGACCCCACCCCCACACTGACCTCCCCCTCTCCTCACTGGGACCCCACCCCCACACTGACCTCCCCCTCTCCTCACTGGGACCCCACCCCCACACTGACCTCCCCCTCTCCTCACTGGGACTCCTTCTCCCCACACAAAGGTGCGATGTCCCTCATTGTGGCGCAGCGGTCGAGTTGCTGCCTTGCAGCGCCGGTGACCCGGGTTCGATGCTGACTACGGGCGCTGTCTGTACGGGGTCTGTAGGTTCCCCCCGTGACCGCGTGGGTTTTCTCCGAGATATTTGGTTTCCTCCCACACTCCAAAGACGTACAGATTTGTAGGTGAATTGGCTTGCTATAAATCAGGGGTGTCAAACTACCGGCCTGCGGGCCGCATCCGGCCGCGAAAGGGTCCAATCCGGCCCGCGGGATGATTTGGGGGAAAACTGCATTGTGAATGGTGGTGTGGAGGGCGGGCGGGCGGCAGTTATAGCGGCATGTCGTGGCTGTAGTTCGGGGCACGCGTGAGTGGTAACAGGGAGGAAGGTTGTGATCTACAGCTCCCGGCGTGCAGCGCGATGGGTGGGAGGGTGGATGGGAGTGAGTGGGCGGGAGGGTGGGTGGGAGTGAGTGGGCAGGAGGGTGGATGGGAGTGAGTGGGCGGGCAGGCGCCGGAGGGAGGGTGCGGGCGGGCGCAGTGCCAGTTGTCAGTCCCATCCGGCTCGTCGACGAAAGCTGCAAGTCCGCGACTGGACCGGAGCGGGGTGCGGAGGGGGGGGGAGCGGGGTGCGGAGGGGGGGGGGAGCGGGGTGCGGAGGGGGGGGGGGGGAGCGGGGTGCGGAGGGAGGGGGGAGCGGGGTGCGGAGGGGGGGAGCGGGGTGCGGAGGGGGGAGCGGGGTGCGGAGGGGGGGGAGCGGGGTGCGGAGGGGGGAGCGGGGTGCGGCGGGGGGGGAGCGGGGTGCGGAGGGGGGGAGCGGGATGCGGAGGGGAGGGGAGCGGGGTGCGGAGGGGGGGGAGCGGGGTGCGGAGGGGGGGAGCGGGGTGCGGAGGGGGGAGCGGGGTGCGGAGGGGGGGAGCGGGGTGCGGAGGGGGGAGCGGGGTGCGGAGGGGGGAGCGGGGTGCGGAGGGGGGGAGCGGGGTGCGGAGGGGGGGGGGAGCGGGGTGCGGAGGGGGGGGAGCGGGGTGCGGAGGGGGGGAGCGGGGTGCGGAGGGGGGAGCGGGGTGCGGAGGGGGGGGGGAGCGGGGTGCGGAGGGGGGGGGGGAGCGGGGTGCGGAGGGGGGGGAGCGGGGTGCGGAGGGGGGGGAGCGGGGAGCGGGGTGCGGAGCAGGGTGCGGGGGGGGGGGAGCGGGGAGCGGGGTGCGGAGGGGGGGAGCGGGGTGCGGAGCGGGGTGCAGAGTGGGGGAGGGGGAGCGGGGAGCGGAGGGGGGGGAGCGGGGTGCGGAGGGGGGGGGGGGAGCGGGGTGCGGGGGGGGGGGGGGGGGGAGCGGGGTGCGGAGGGGGGGGAGCTGTGCGACGGACTGGAGTGGACTGGAAGCACCAACAACCAAAAGGCAAAAAGAAAACACCACAGAAGTCTGTTGCATTTCGCCCCCAAAAAGGGAGACAGCGGGAAGAAAACGAACCGTTTCATTCCCTCTTTTTGTTAACATGAGAAGTTTCAACCGAGACGTCGGGACGTTGGAATCGGAATTAAAGAGAACGTATAACTAACAGACCTTGATGTTTTGGGGGAAAAGTAATACTAGGAAACCAGACCACAGATGCCCGTCCAAACGCCTGATAGAAACATAGAAAATAGGTGCAGGAGTAGGCCATTCGGCCCTTCGAGCCTGCACCGCCATTCAATATGATCATGGCTGATCATCCAACTCAGTATCCCGTACCTGCCTTCTCTCCATACCCTCTGATCCCTTTAGCCACAAGGGCCACATCTAACTCCCTCTTAAATATAGCCAATGAACTGGCCTCAACTACCTTCTGTGGCAGAGAATTCCACAGATTCAGCACTCTCTGTGTGAAAAAAAACTTTCTCATCTCGGTCCTAAAAGACTTCCCCCTTATCCTTAAGCTGTGACCCCTTGTTCTGGACTTCTCCAACATCGGGAACAATCTTCCTGCATCTAGCCTCTCCAACCCCTGAAGAATTTTGTAAGTTTCTATAAGATCCCCCCTCAATGATCCCATAAACTAGAGGCTGGTTTGGTGATGCACCTCTCACTCTCAAACTCCAGCATCCGCCTTTACACACAGAGCCGCGGCAACCCACGCTCTCACACCGGAGAATCTAGACCGCACTCCAAGACAGCCGTATGCTTTAGCACAGAGGTACTGTCTGCCCCAGAGTGGTCTCCGAACCCCGTCACTACGTGTGCACTCGGTAACCAAAGACTTCACTGGGCACTGGTCACGTTAAAAGTGAGGGAGATACCACAGTATTCTCCCTGCCGATCCCATCCGGTCAAATATCCGTGGGCACACAGACCAACCGATTAAACAGAAAGGATGAGACGGAGTTTCTTCCCACAGGCCATCAGGACTGTTAACTCTTTCTCACCAGGGACTAATTTACTGTATTAATTTATTTTTTGTGTTGTTTCTTTTTTTATATTCTTCTATTCTGTTTTATAGTTTTAGCACAATCCGCAGGCATTGGCACTTTCATGTCACTGCACATCTTGTATGTGTATGTGACAAATAAGGTAGATTTGACTTGACTTGAACGGTAGGTAGACACAGAGTGCTGGAGTATCTCAGCGGGACAGGCAGCATCTCTGGAGAACATGGACAGGTACAAAGTGCTGGAGTATCTCAGTGGGAGCATCTCTGGAGAACATGGACAGGTACAAAGTGCTGGAGTATCTCAGTGGGACAGGCAGCATCTCTGGAGAACATGGACTCCCTCCCCCCCTCTTTCTTTTTCTTTCTCTCTCTCTTTCTCTCTCTCTCTCTCTCTCTCTCTCTCTCTCTCTCTCTCTCTCTCTCTCTCTCTCTCTCTCTCTCTCTCTCTCTCTCTCTCTCTCTCTCTCTTTCTCTCTCTCTCTCTCTCTCTCTCTCTCTCTCCTCTTTCCCCAGTCACCCGCTCCCTCTCTCTCTGCCCTCCACTGACTCTCTCTTCCTCCCCTGACTCCCCCCTCATCCCCGCTCCCTCCCCCCTCTCTCTCCTCTCTGACTCTCCCCTCCTCACTCCCCTCTGCCCCCCCTCCTCTGACACCCCCTCTCCTCTCCCTATCTCTGCCCTTTCTCTCTCTCTGTCTCTACCCCCTCTCTATCCCTGGTGGTCGGTGTCCGGGAGGGTCTTCAGAGTCACCATGAAATCGTGGCAGATTCTGCCGGCACTGCAGATCCCAGCGAGTGTCCATGATCAGTGCGGTGTGAATCCCAGCTCCCGGCCGCGGTGACCTCGGCGCGGTTTTATAGAGTAGGGTCCGACTGCACCATCAGCACATTCAGCTGACATTGGCACTTTGCTGGCGTCAGTGAATGTGCGAGAAGAGTGGAGGACGAAGCGCCAGATGCTGGTTTAAAACAAAGAGACGCAAAAAGCCGGAGTAACTCAGCGGGACAGGAAGCATCTCTGGAGAGAAGGAATGGGTGACGTTTTGGATCGAGACCCTTGATCAGTGTGATCTGGTTTAGTCTCCGCGTTAGATTACTTCCGATAACCATCTAACTTTGTGTGAGATGTGGCTCTAGGCATCAATGCCTGCGAGCCCAAAGAGCTGTGAATCTGTGGAATTCTCTGCCGCAGAAGGCAATGAAGGCCAATTCCTTGGATGTTTCCAAAAGTTAGATTTAGCGCTTAGCACTAATGGAATCAAGGGATATGGGGAGAAAGCAGGAATGGGGTACTGATTCTGGAGAGTAGACAGAAAATGCCGGAGTGACTCAGTGGGACAGGCAGCATCTCTGGAGAGAAAGAATGGGTGACATTTCGGGTCGAGACCCTTCTTCAGACTCTTCTGGGGAAGGGTCGCGACCCGAAACGTCACCCATTCCTTCTCTCCAGAGATGCTGCCTGACCCGCTGAGTTACTCCAGCATTTTGTGTCTACCTGGGGTCCCTGATGTTGATAGGCTGGCTAAAGCCAAGAGATGTCAGGTGTCTGGAAGCAGCAAGTGAAAACTGAGTGACAGTGTTCGAAGCACTGGACATGTAATGTCATCACTTCAATAAAAATTAGAGGCTAACTGTGTTCATTTTCTGTTTGATTGCTGGAAGCACGCTAATAAAACATAGTTGCAGTTGTGTAGCCTACATTTACAATATGTTTCGTTAGGTCTACATTTGTGTCAGCTAATGTTCGATTTCGAATGGTTTATTAATGGAAAGGGTGTTGCTGCTGAAACAATCTCAGCCAAAAGAGTATCGTTTTTTATCTCTCTCATCACAACTTTCTTGTAGCCTACGACTGTAAGTTAATACCAATCATAAAAGTAATGCTTGCTAGGCAATCTTCATAAGAAATAAAATTCATAAAGTGAAACACTTTGTAGTTATAGGCAACATTCGGCCCTTCGAGCCAGCACCACCATTCACCGTGATCATGGCTGATCATCCCCAATCAGTACCCCGTTCCTGCTTTCTCCCCATATCCCTTGACTCCGCTATCATTAAGAGCTCTATCTAACTCTCTATTGAAAGCATCCAGGAAATTGGCCTCTGTTGTTTTTCCTCATCCGCTTATTCTTAAACTGTAGCCCCTGGTTCGAGACTCCCCCAACATCATGAATCCTGCCTCTAATGTGTCCAATCCCATAATAATATGATATGTTTCAATAAGATCCCCTCTCATCCTAAATTCCAGAGTATACAAGCCCAGTCACTCCAGTCTTTTAACGTACGACAGTCCTGCCATTCCGAGTGGTTCATTTGTTATCTAAGCAAGGAAATCCATTTACCGATGGTGTTAATAAAACCGTGTTTGATATCCCTGTTAAATAAGTACCTACATAATATCTTCGATTTTGTCTCTTGGCCCCCAAAGCCTAAATTAGTTAATATCTGGCACTTTACAAAAATAGGTTGCTGACCCCAGCACTAAGCAAAACTAAACTCTCCTCACTGGGACCACCCCGGGACCCCCCCCCCCCCCCCCCCCCCCCACACACACACACACACACACACACACACAGGTGTGTGATCTGCCCCTCTTTATCTCAGAACACGACAGTCTGAGTTAACACACATACACACACACTCACTTACACACACACGCTCACATACACACACACTCACTTACACACACAGCCTCACACACACACACAGCCTCACACACTCACTTACACACACAGCCACACACACACTCACACACACACAAACACACACACACACACACTCACTCACATCCATACACTCAATCAGTTAACAACCAAAGGTAAAGTTCTGAGCTTGATGAAGTGTTGCAGCTGTCTTCATACCTGGATCTGTAGTGATGTTGCTGTCTGAGATGAAGGGAGATGTGACCATCTACAACCTCCTCAGTCTTGGCAACAATCTTCCGCGAGTGGTGTGTTCGGTGACAGCTCAGCGACTACTTTCCACTTCTGCTTCTCAAGTGAATGAACTGCAGGGTGGGATGGCAGTGCAGTTGATATATGTTTTGGATAAACATGCAAAGCAAGCAAGCCGACACCTATTGTGGGTCTCTGGAATGACGTTCATTGTTTCCAGTCGGTGAACTTTCTCTAACAACCGCAGTGATGGGCAACATTGAGCAGGAGCTGTAATGGTAGTGGGCAAATGTATGGGAGGGAATGTATATATCCTGTATATATCCCTACCAACTAACTCGGGTCATCCAGCACCAAAACAGGCCCTTCTGTCCACATTCTGTCCAAACAAGTTGGCATATTGGGCTAGTCTCATTTGCCCCAAGCACTCTAAACCCTTCCTAACCGAGGCTAAGTGTTGAAGCCAAGTGTAGAACTGAGGCTGAGGCTCGAGAGGCTTCGGCGAGAAGAGCTGAGGAAAGGAGTGCTGAGCTAGCGGGCGAGTCAGGTCCAAGCCCGGTGGAGCAACAGCAGCAGCAGCGGCAGTGGGGAGTTTAAAAAGGAGCCATTGGGAATAAAGTAAGGATGCAGGATCACATGGGTGTGCTGTAGCTGCGTGATGTGGGAGCTGGTGGACCCCAGTGTGGTTACTCATGACCATATGTGACAACTAAAATGGATGAAGGCGAGCCAGTGGATATAGTGTATCTAGACTTTCAGAAAGACCAGCTAGATGCAGGAAAACTGTTCCCAACTTTGGGGGAGCCCAGAACCAGGGGCCACAGTCTTAGAATAAAGGGGAGGCCATTTAAAACTGAGGTGAGAAGCAACTTTTTCACCCAGAGAGTTATGAATTTGTAGAATTCTCTTCCACAGAGGGCAGTGGAAGCCCAATCACTGGATGAATTTAAGAGAGAGTTAGATTGAGCTCTGGGGGCTAGTGGAATCAAGGGATATGGGGAGAAGTTGGTCACAGGTTACTGATTGAGGATGATCAGCCATGATCACAATGAATGGCGGTGCTGGCTTGAAGGGCCGAATGGCCTCCTCCAGCACCTATATTCTATGTTTCTATATCAGTAGCGAGTCAAATCAAGAGTGTTTTATTGTCCTGATACCGAACAATGAAATTCTTACTTGCAGCAGCACAACAGATATGTCAATATATATATACATGTATATATATATATGAAGCTATATACATGGATAAATATGGAACTATTATGTTGTTTATATATATATATATATATATATATATATATGTTATTGTCTGTTTCCTGTTACATAATAGTACAAAGACAAAATCAATGCCTCCAAGTTTATGTAGTTCTGAGCTTAGTTGGCATTTGTAGTGTTTAACACCTTGATGGTTGTGGATGGTTGTAAAGAATCTGCTCCTGAATCCGAACATTACAATTTTCAGGCTCTTGTACCTTCTTCCTGATGGCAGGAGGGAAATGATAGCGTGGCCAGGGTGGTGTGGACCTCTTATGATGCAGTATTGAATACGTTTATTGGCCAAGTATGTACACATACAAGGAATTTGCCTTGGTGCTCCGCTCGCAAGTAACAACACGAACATACAGTAAACAATTAAGAATAAAGCATAAAACATGAAAACATTAAGAAGAAAACATTATAGTTTAAACATGTGAATGAAATAAACCAGAGCAGGGGGCTGAGCACACTGCCTTGATGTACTCCTGTGCTGATGGTTATCCAAGAGGAAGTGTTGCTGCCAACTCTTACAGATTGTGGTCTCTTGATGAGGATGCATTAGTTGTTTGAGGAATTCAGGCTCAAACTTGACAACCTGGAATCGGAGTTTCAAGAACTGCGGCTCATCAAGGATGGGGAGAATTTCCTGGATGCTGTGTACCTGGAGGCAGTCACACCCGTTAGGTTAACTACGTCCAATTCAGTCTGTGTTCATGAGGAGAAGGGTGTGAGGCAGGTGGGGTTCAAGACGGACTGCTGGAGGAGGCGTCGTCCTTGAGCTCGTCAAACAGGTCTGAGAGTTTGCTCCCTGTGTGGATCAGAATGAGGGCCTCAGGAAGGACAAGACCAAGTGGACCCTTTGGGCCCAAACCTCTCCTGCATTGGTGCAGCACCCTCTCCTCACACCCTCCCTCCCCCCTTACCCCCTCCCTCCCCCCTTACCCCCTCCCTCCCCCCTCTACCCCCTCCTCCGCCTCTCTCCCCCCCTCCCTCCCCCTCCCCCTCCCTCTCTCTCACCCCTTCCCCTCCCTCCCTCTCCCCCCTCCCCTTCCCCTCCCTCTCCCCCTCCACCTTCTCCCCACTTCCCCTCCCCCCAACCCCATCCCCCTCAACCCCCCTTATCCTCCCCCCTCCCCCTTCCTTCCACCCCCTCCCCCCCCCCGACCTCCCTCCCTCCCTCCCTCCCAGATAGATTTAAACTTTAAAATGTGAATAACTTTAAAAATGTAACAACGATTTCAATGAAACTTCTTCCATTAGCACCAAAGGGACGACGGTGAGTAAGGTGGGACTGTAATTGTCCGGCTATCGTGTACCGTTTTGGCTGTAGTTCAGGAACAAAGAAACAAACAAACGTTTTAGTATATAGATGAGCAACTAAACCATGGAACCATGGCACCATAGATCAGGGAGCCATTCAAGGGGGGCAAAAGAAAGAAAGGATGCAGGATCACGTGGGTGTGCTGTTGCTGCATGAAGTGAGACCTGGTGGACCCCAGTGTGGTTACTCGTGACCATATCTACAGCTGGTCGCCAAGGGTGTTTTATAGACAATGTTTATTGTAGCAGCACAACAGATATGTAAATGTATATGTGTGTACAAGTATATATATGGAACTATACACGTTGATATATATATTCACAAAATGCTGGAGTAACTCAGCAGGTCGGGCAGCATCTCGGGAGAGAAGGAATGGGTGACGTTTCGGGTCGAGACCCTTCTTCAGACAGATATATATATATACATATAATTGTCTGTTTAATAACAGTGCAAAGTCAAAATCAGTGCCTCCAAGTCAAAGAGTTCTGAGCTTGTCCGGCAGTTGTAGAGAATCTGCTGCTGAATCTGGACGCTACATTTTTCAGGCTCCGACACCTTCTTCCCGATGGTAGGATCGACATGAGAGTATGGCCAGGGTGATATGGGTCTCTGATGATGCTGGCTGCCTTTTTGAGGCAATGAGTCCTGTCGGTCCCTTATCTGATGGGAAAGTCAGTACACTGGTGGACCAGGCAAAGGGAGCCATTCAAGAGGGGGGCAGAAGAGACACATAGTTGTAATTTGGGACAGTCACTGCGTCAACTACCTCCACTGCCAGCGTGTTCCATACCTCCACCACCCTTTGTGTGAAAAAGGTACCCCTCTGATTCCTAGAGTCATAGCATGATACAGTGTGGAAAGGCCCTTCGGCCCTACTCGCCCACACTGGCCAACGGTATCCCGGCTACCCTCATCTCACTTGCATGCGCTTGGTCCATATACCTCCAAACCTGCCCTATCCATGTACCTGTCCAACTGTTTCTTAAACAATGGGATAGTCCAAGGCTCAACTACCTCCTCTAGCAGCTTATTCCATACACCCACCACCCCCTGTGTGAAAAAGTTACCCCTCGGATTCCTATTAAATCATTTCCCCTTCACTTTGAACCTATGTCCTCTGGGTAAAAGACTGTGCATCTACCCAATCTATTCCTCTCATGATTTGATGCACCTCTATAAGATCTCCCCTCATCCTCCTACGCTCCAAGGAATAGAGACCCAGCCTACTAGAGTTTGTATGTTCTCCCCATGGCCACAAGGGTTTTATCCGAGATCTTCGGTTTCCTCCCACACTCCAAAGATATACAGGTTTGTAGGTTAATTGGCTTGGGATAAGTCAAAATTGTCCCCAGTGTGTGTAGGATAGTGCGAGTGTGCGCAGATCGCTGGTCGTTGCGGAGTCGGTGGGCCGAAGGGCCTGTTTTCACATTGTATCTTTAAACTAAACTAAACCATTCCTAAGACCACCTGGCCAATCGATCAAGATCCTGCTGCAAATTTTCACAACCATCTTCACTACCTGCAAAACCACCCAGTTTTGTATTATCATCAAACTTGCTAATCTTGCCATGTGTGTTCTCATCAAAATCATTGCTATAGATGACAAACAGTAACGAGCCCAGCATCGAACCCTGAGGCACACCACGAGTCTCAGGCCTCCAGTCTGAGTAGCAACCTTCCACCATCACCTTCCTTCCATGAAGCCAATTTTCTATCCATTCAGCTATCTCTCTTTATACCCCGTGTGATCTAACCTTCCACAGCAGCCGGCCATGTTGCATCTTGTCGAATGCTTTGCTGAAGTCCCTACATACAGCTCTGCTCTCTTCGATCTTTCTAGCCACGACTTCAAACAACTCAATCAGATTTGTGAGACACGGCGATAACTCTCAGATGCCTCCTCCTACTTATCCATGGACCATGACCCCACAGACAAGCATCAGACCTTAATATCACACACCATTTCTGCTTGTATTACTTCCGCCTCTCTGCCATCCATAGCCTCCAACCTTATCGTTCCCCAGCCCCGCACGGCCTGATTTTATCTTCTCTCCAAAGTCCACAAACAGAACTGTCCTGGCAGACCCATTGTTTCTGCTTGACAAACTGGGAGGCGGTACTTGAGGTTGGTCTGTTGCCTCCCTGGTGCCAGGGTTCAAGACATCACGGACCGGCTTCAGAACATCCTAGCGAGGGAAGGCGATCTACCGGAAGTAGTTGTGCACGTGGGCACGAACGACGTCGGGAGGAAGAGGAAGGAGATACTGCAACGTGAGTTTAGAGAGTTAGGAAGAAGACTGAGAAGTAGGACATCGAAGGTGGTTATCTCTTAGCCCCCTACTGTACTCCCTGTACACACATGACTGTGGGGCCAGGTTCAGCTCAAACTCCATCATCAAGTTTGCTGATGACACTGTGGTGGTGGGCCGGATCTCCAATAACGATGAGAAGGCCTACCGGGAGGAGGTGGCTGATCTGGCACTCTGGTGTCAGGACAATAGCCTCCTCTTGAATGTCACTAAAACAAAGGAGCTGATTGTGGACTTCAGAAGGGCTAAACATCCAAGGACGTACACGCCACTGGAGATAGATGGGTCTACTGTGGATAGGGTGAGCAGTTTTAAATACTTGGGAGTCCGCATCACAGAGGATCCGACGTGGGCAACGCACATTGCCGCACTGGTGGGTAAGGCTAAGCAGCGCCTTTACCACCTTAGACAATTGAGGAAATTCAGAGTGTCTCTGAGGATCCTTCATTGCTTTTACTCTGGGGCTGTAGAGAGCATCCTGTCCGGCAACATTACAGTCTGGTTTGGGAACAGCTCTGCCCAGGTCAGGATGGCCCTGCAGAGAGTAGTGCGTTCGGCAGAACGCACCATGGGAACTACATTCGTCCCCCTGCAGGACCTATACATCAGGAGGTGCAGATCCAGAGCAAGCAAGATCATGAGGGACCCCTGCCACTCCAGTAACGGACTGTTCCAGATGCTATGATCAGGCAAACGCCTCCGCTGTCACGCTGTGAAAACGGAGATGAGACGGAGCTTCTTCCCACAGGCCATCAGGACTGTCAACTTTTATAACCCCAGAGACTAAATTTTTGTCGACACTAATAGTAACTTATTAACTTTATTTATATGCTGTAACTGTAATTATTTTTTGTGCACAACCCGCAGGCATTGCCACTTTCATTTCACTGCACATCGTGTATGTGTATGTGACAAATAAATTTGACTTGACTTGACTCTGGACTGTTACCTGTACCTCGTGCTGGTGAGGGCAGGAACAGAGAGATCGGGGATATGAATGTATGGCTGAGGGGCTGGTGCAGGGAGCAGGGATTTAGATTTCTAGACCACTGGGATCTCTTCTAGGGTAGGAGTGACATGTCCAAAAGGGACAGGTTGCACCTTAACAGCAGGGGGACCAACATTCTGGCAGGAGGGTTTGCTAGTGCTACATGTGTGGCTTTAAACTAAGTAGTAGGGGGGAGGGGTTGACAAACTGGGAATATGGAGATGGTGTTAAAGAGGAAGCGAATACAGGAGAAATTGCAAAGGACTCGAATAAATGGGAAGGGAAGACCTAGATGGGATAAGAGAGTAAGGTCAGGGCCAATTGTGAGAGGGGAGGTGAATACCAAAGTTAAAGTGTTGTATTTAAATGCGCAAAGTATGTAAAATAAAGTGGATGAGCTTGAGGCTCAGTTAGACATTGGCAAGTATGATGTTGTGGGAATCACAGAGACATGGCTACAAGAGGACCAGGGCTGGGAACTGAATATTCAGGGGTACACAACGTATCGAAAAGACAGACAGGTGGGCAGAGGTGGTGGGGTCGCTCTGTTGGTAAGGAATGATATTCACTCCCTTGGAGTTTAATGCTGATAGGTGTGAGTTGTTGCATTTTGGGAAGTCAAAGTCGGGCAGAACCACTGAGATTGGTAGTGCCCTAGAGAGTGTTGTAGAGCACAGGGATCTTGGATAGTTGCCTAAATATAGTCTCTAGAAGTGGCATCATAGGTAGATAGTGTGGTGAAGAAGGTTTTGGTACATTTACCTTCATCAGTCAGAATACTGTACGTTGAGAAGTTATATTACAGTTGTACAATTGTTGAGGCTGTACTTGGAATATTGTATCATTTTCAGCAGAGATGCTGCCTCACCCACTGAGTTACTCCAACATGTTTTAGAGTCATAGAGTCCTACAGCACAGAAAGAGGCGCTTCGGCCCATTGTGTCCGTGCCGCCCGTTACCAAACACAGTGTAATTTTAATCCCATTTTCCCGCATTTGGACCGTAGCCCTGAATGTTGTAGCATTTCAAGTGCCCATCCAAATGCCTCTTAAACGTTGTGAGTGTTCCCGCCTCCACCACCACCCCAGGCAGTGAGTTCCAGACTCCAACCACCCTCTGGGTGAAAAAGTTCTTTCTCACATCCCCCCGAAACCTCCCTCCCCTTACCCTGTATCTATGTCCCCTCGTTGTTGAACCTTCCACCAGTGGAAGAAGTTCCCCGCCATCTACCTTATCTATGCCCCTCATGAGCTTGTACACCTCGATCATGTCCCCTCTCAGCCTTCTCTGCTCCAGGGAAAACAACCCCAGTCTGCTCAGTCTCTCCTCATAGCCGAGGCCCTTCATCCCTGGCAGCATCCTGGTGAATCTCCTCTGCACCCTCTCCAAAGCTATCACATCCTTTCTATAATGTGGTGACCAGAACTGTACACAATACTCCAGCTGTGGCCTCACCAGTGTTCTGTACAATTCCATCATTACCCCCCTACTTTTATATTCGATGCCCCGGCTAATGGCCAGTACCCCATATGCCTTTTTGACCACCCTGTCCACCTGTCCTGCTGCCTTCAAGGACTTGTGTACCTGCACTCCAAGGTCTCTCTGTACCCCTGTCTTCCCTAGGGTCCTTCCATTCATGGTGTACTCCCTCTCCAAGTTATTCCTGGCAAAGTGCATCACCTCGCACTTTTCAGGATTAAATTCCATCTGCCACTGCTCCGCCCATCTGACCATCTCATCTATATCTTCCTGCAGCTTGCAGATCCCTTCCTCGCTATTCACCACCCCCCCTACCTTTGTATCATCTGCAAACTTGCTGATCATGCCCTGTACGTTGACATCCAGATCATTAATGTAGATTACAAACAGTAAGGGACCCAACACCGATCCCTGCGGCACCCCACTGGACACCGGCCTCCAGTCACAGAAGCACCCTTCTACCATCACCCTCTGCCTTCTGTCACTAAGCCAGTTTTTTCATCCATTTTGCCAAGGTGCCCTGGATCCCATGGGCTCTTACCTTCTTGACTAGTCTCCTGTGTGGGACCTTGTCAAAAGCCTTACTGAAATCCATGTATACCACATCCACTGCACTACCCCCATCTACCTCCTCGGTCAACCCTTCAAAAAATTCAATCAAGTTAGTCAGACACGACCTTCCATTAACAAAGCCATGTTGACTATCCTTAATTAACCCTCGATCCTCCAAGTGAAGACTGATTCTGTCCCTCAGAATCTTTTCTAGCAGCTTCCCCACCACCGATGTCAGACTCACCGGCCTGTAGTTCCCAGGTTTATTCCTACTGCCCTTTTTAAATAATGGCACCACATTAGCTATCCTCCAGTCCTCCGGTACATCCCCTGTTGCAAGAGAGGCTCTGAAAATTTGTGCCAGAGCCCCCGCAATCTCCCCCCTTGCCTCTCTCAGCATCCTGGGATTCATCTCGTCAGGGCCCGGAGACTTATCCACTTTTAAGCCTGCCAGAGTCTCCAGCACCACCTCCCTGTCAATAGCAATATGCTCAAGAACATCACAACACTCCTGCTCCATTTCTACGTCCGCATCGCCCTCCTCCCTCGTAAAAACAGATGCAAAAAAATCATTTAAAACATCTCCTACATCCTCTGGCTCCACACACAGCTTTCCACTATGGTCCCTGATGGGCCCCACTCTTTCCCTCGTTATCCTCTTACCCTTGATATACTTATAGAACACTTTGGGATTTTCTTTTATTTTGCCCGCTAGTGCTATCTCATGGCCCCTTTTTGCTCTCCTAATTTCTTTTTTAAGAACCGCCCTACACCTTCTGTATTCCTCTAATGATGCCTGTGCCTTAAGTTCTTTATGCCTTCCAAAAGCCCCCCCTTTTTTCCGAATCAATCCTACTATATCGTTCGACATCCAAGGTTCTTTGGACTTGTTTGTCCCATCCTTAAACTTATGGGGAACATGCTTCCTCTGTACTTTTTCAATTATTCCTTTGAATGACTCCCACTGTTCTGATGCGGTCCTCCCCACGAGAAGCTGATCCCAGTCCACCAGGGCCAACTTCTGCCTTATCAGATTAAAATCGGCCTTGCCCCAATTTAGAAATTTTCTCTTTCCTCTGGTCCCTCTTTATCCTTTTCCATTACCACCTTAAATATCACTGAATTGTGATCACTGTCACCAAAGTGCTCTGCTACTGACACTTCAGCCACCTGTCCGGCCTCATTTCCCAAGATTAAGTCCAATACCGCCCCCTCCCTTGTTGGACTTTCAACATATTGGCTCAAAAAGCCCTCCTGGATGACCCTTAGGAACTCTGCACCCTCAGGGCCCTTGACACTTTGGCTATCCCAATCAATATTCGGGAAGTTGAAATCCCCTACTATTACTACCCTGTTGTTTTCACACACCCCCGAGATTTGCCTACAAAATGTTCTTCTATTTCCCTCTGACTGTTTGGGGGTCTGTAGTATACACCCAGTAAGGTGCATGCCCCTTTTCTATTTCTCAATTCCACCCAAATAGCCTCATTTGAGGAACCCGCTAATATGTCATCCCTTCTTACAGCAGAAATAGATTCTTTGATTAATACTGCAACACCCCCTCCCCTTTTTCCCTGCTCTCTGTCTCTCCTGAAGATTCTATATCCTGGAATATTGAGCTGCCAGTCCTGCCCTTCCTTCAACCATGTTTCCGTAATGGCAACAATGTCGTACTCCCATGTGTTCAGTAACACCTTCAATTCATCCCCCATGCTTCCAATACTCCTTGCATTAAAATAAATGCCGTTCAGACTTGCCCTACCCCATTGTGCTGGGGCATTCTTGTTCTGCCTCCCAATCTGACCATTTTTTTCCTCTATATTTTCCCTCTCCTCACCCCCTATACTAGCTCCATGCTGTATCCCAACCCCCTGCCAAATTAGTTTAAACCCCAACAGTGCTAGCAAACCTCCCCGCCAGGATATTGGTCCCCCTCTGGTTAAAGTGGAGACCGTCCGGCCTATACAGTTCCCACCTTTCCCAGAAACAGGCCCAATTATCCAGAAAAACGAATCCCTCCCCCCTGCTCCAACTCCTGAGCCACACATTAAACTGCTCTATCCTCCTATTTCTATACTCACTAGCTCGTGGCACAGGGAGTAATCCAGAGATTACAACCTTAGAGGTCCTGCACTTCAATCCTCTACCTAGTCCTTTTTTAAACTCTCTTCCTAGCCCCCTAAATTCTCCTTTCAGGACCTCTTCCCTTATCCTACCTATATTGTTGGTACCTATATGTACCACGACCTCTGGCTCCTCTCCCTCCCCTTTCAGGATATCCTGGACACGCTCAGTCACATCCTGGACACCGGCACCAGGGAGGCAAACCACCATCCGGGTCTCCCGACTGCGTCCACAGAATCGCCTATCTGACCCCCTCACTATAGAGTCCCCTATCACTATCGCTCTCTTCTTCCATTCCCTACCCTTCTGAGCAACAGGGCCGGACTCCGTGCCAGAGGCCCGGGCGCCGTCGCTGCCCCCAGGTAGGCTGTACTCCCCAACAACACCTAAACAGGAGTATTTATTGCCAAGGGGTACATCCACTGGGGTACTCTCTAGTCCCTGCCTCTGCTCCTTGCCCCCCCTAACCGTGACCCACTTGTCTACCTCCCGTGGTCTTGGAGTGACCACCTCTCTATACCTCTTCTCTATAACCTCCTCACTCTCCCTGACCAGACGGAGGTCATCAATCTGCCGCTCCAGGTTCCTAATACGGTCCCTTAGGAGCCCCATGTCATCGCACCTGGCGCAGATGTGGATGTCTGGAAGGCTATCAGACTCCCAGATTCCCCACATCCGACACCCAGAACAATAAACTGCCCTGGCAGTCATACACTCCAAACAAAGCCCCGTGCTCGGTTACTAAACATACCGCCCGGCAGCTGCTCCACCCGCTCCAACCGCCCACCCAAAAGAACTGAGTGATCTCCTGGGAGAGGCGAAAAACCAACCGGATAAAAAACCCAGGCCAATTTGGGAAAGAAAATCCGGGAAATTCCTCTCCGACCCCAAGCTAGGCGATCGAAACTTGTCCGGGAGATCACACAGGTCTTACTCCTTACTATCTCCACACAATACTTCCCAAGCTGCTGCTGCTGCTGCTACTGCTGCTGCTGCTGCTACTCCTGCTACTGCATAATGGAATGGAATACCTTATTGTCACATGTGACTCGGCAGTGAAATTCTTTGCTGCGTACCCAATGTATATAAATAGCAGCCACCTTTGGCACTGACAAAATTACAAAGCACGCCGGCTCCTCCTTTGGTTCTCTCTCCACCCCGCCCCCCACCTCCCCCCCCAAAGCGGTCCCCCCCACACCGGGTCCCCATTGTCCTTTGTTCTCCCACTCCCCTAATTGTCCATTGTTCTCCACCTACCTCTGTCACACCCCCCCCCCCCGGCCGGGTCCTCCATTGTTCTTCCCCTCCCCCCTCACGGTGGTCCTCCATGCTCTCATCGACCGTCGACTGTGGGTCCACCCGCAAGGTATCGCCGCGAGGCTTCACTGCCTCCGAGGGCCTATCGTCACGAGGCTTCACTGCCTCCGAGGGCCTATCGTCACGAGGCTTCACCGCTGCCGACGCTTCACCGCCGCCGAGGTCTCACCGCTGTCGACATCCCACTTCACGCCTCCATGGTGCCGACCCGGACCCAAGCCACTGGCTCCATCGGCCACTCCGGCGATCCGGACTCCAGCCCGCCAGGCCCGGCCCCTCCGTCCAACCCGCGAGGCTAAGGCCGGACCCGACCCGGGCTTTACGCGGAGATCCGGGAGGCATCGAGACAGCGGTGCCTCAATAAAGGCCTCGGGCCGCGTTCCCAGTCCACAGCTGCGGCCCATCGGGAAGCCGTCTATCTGCGCGGCCCGTCGGGAAGCCAGATGAACCTGCACCTGTAGTTACGTTTTATTACATTGGCAGTCCTGTGTTCAGTTTTAGTCACCTTGGAGAGAAGGAATGGGTCGAGACCCTTCATCAGATCTTATGATAGCTGTATAAAATCATGAGGGGAGAAGTTAGGATCAAGGTGTAGTGTTTTACTCAGCGTAGGGGAATCAAAAACCAGAGGACATAAGGTTAAGTTGAGAGGGGCAAGGTTTTACACAAACCCTGAGGGGCAACATTTTCATCAGAGGGTTGTGGCTACATGGAATTAGCTGCCTGAGGAGGTAGTTGTGGCAGGTACAATAACAACATTTAAAAGGCACTTGGACAGGTACAGGCCTTTATCAGTGCTGTATGACCCCATGACTCGAACAGTAATTTGCCACGGAAACCGTGTCACTCTCCCCACCAACTCGCACCCATTCACCAGGCCCCTCCCCTGTTTACTAGTTTACATTTCTAGTTTGCATCTGTTGCTTAATTTGCATCTGAAACATTTCAACAAATATAATTTCTTTCTTTGACGTGAAAAGGCCTTTGTTCTCAGTCTTTGTACTTCCTGATAAAAATACAGCAGAATTAACCCATGAAATACTTTGATTGCAATCTGTAAAGTCTGCAGGAGCAAGAGTGAATTATTTAGAAATGACTGCGGAAGAACAGGCTGTTCAGCCCGACATCTCAGTGACAGACTTTGTCCTCAACTCCAGCATTATCCAACATGGCAGCATTGAGCTGTGTGGTGGAATGAGGGCTGCAAATGGAGATACAGCATTAATCCCGTTGGACTCAAACAGGTCACATTGGACACAGATCTCTGTGCTCTGGAACTATAACAGGCAGACAGTAAATGGGGCTTTAGGTGCTGTACCCATAAGTACAGCATGCCATCAGGCTCTGTGGGCCATGCCCCATTTGCTCATGCATGGCATATCTCCCTCTACACCGTTCCTATCCACGTACCTGTCCACACGACATTTAACTGTCGTAATTGTACTCCCTTATACCACCTCCTCTGGTTGTTTGTTCCATGAATCCAGTCCACTCTGTGTATGAAAGGTCCCATTTAAATCTTTCTCCGCTCACGTTGGAACATAGAACAGCACAGCACAGAAACAATCGACCCGTCCACAATACCTGTACCAAACATGATGCTAAGTCAAGCTATCTCATCTGCCGGCACGTTGTCCATGTCCCTCCATTCCCTGCATATCCCTGTGCCTATCTAAAAGACTCTTCAACACCACTGTCACATCTAACTCCACCAATCCTGGCGACGCAGTCCAACCACCCACCACCCTCTGTGTAAAATCTAGTCCCACGACTCCTTTAAACTTTCCCCCTCTCACACTAAAACTATGCCCCCAAGTCTTTGACATTGCCGCCCTGGGAAAAAGATTCTGAACGTCTACCCATTCAATGCCAATTTTATATACTTCTATCAGTTCTCCCCTCAACCTCTACTACTTGTCATTAATACCACGTAGTTCAGGCAGACTTTGAACAATTAGCCTACTCTACCCTGGTAAAATAAATGCAATCACAAATCTTATCTCTGCTCCTTAAGATTTAATACCAAAACTGCACTCAATACTCCAGATGTGATCTCACCAGGGCAGTGTAGAACTGCAGAAGGACCTCTTTTTGCCTACACTCAAATCCTCTTGTTATGAAGGCCAACATGCCATTAGCTTTCTAATGTCGACTTCCCACTTCACGCCTCCATGGTGCCGACCCGGACCCCAGCCACTGGCTCTGTCGGCCACTCCGGCGTTCAACCCGCGAGGCTCAGGCCGGACCCGACCCGGGCTTTACGCGGAGATCCGGGAGGCATCGAGACAGCGGCGCCTCAATAAAGGCCTCGGGCCGCGTTCCCAGTCCACAGCTGCGGCCCATCGGGAAGCCGTCTATCTGCGCGGCCCGTCGGGAAGCCAGATGAACCTGCATCTGTAGTTACGTTTTATTACATTGGCAGTCCTGCGTTCAGTTTTGGTCACCTTGCTATAAAAAGGTTATCAGTAAGCTGGAAAGAGTGCAGAGAAGATTTACAATGATGTTGCCAGGACTTGTGGGGCTGAGCTATAGGGAAAGGTTGGGCAGGCTTGGACTTTATTCCTTGGAGTGCAGGAGGCTGAGAGGTGATCTTATGATATGTGTAGGAAGGAACTGCAGATGCTGGTTTACATCGAGGATAGACACAAAGCTGGAGTGATTCAGCAGGGCAGGCAGCATCTCTGGAGAGAAGGAATGGGTCGAGACCCTTCATCAGATCTTATGATAGCTGTATAAAATCATGAGGGGAGAAGTTAGGATCAAGGTGTAGTGTTTTACTCAGCGTAGGGGAATCAAAAACCAGAGGACATAAGGTTAAGTTGAGAGGGGCAAGGTTTTACACAAACCCTGAGGGGCAACATTTTCATCAGAGGGTTGTGGCTACATGGAATGAGCTGCCTGAGGAGGTAGTTGTGGCAGGTACTATAACAACATTTAAAATGCACTTGGACAGGTACAGGCCTTTATCAGTGCTGTATGACCCCAGGAATCGAACAGTGATTTGCCAGTTTACTAGTTTACATTTCTAGTTTGCATCTGTTGCTTAATTTGCATCTGAAACATTTCAACAAATATCATTTCTTTCTGTGACGTGAAAAGGCCTTTGTTCTCAGGCTTTGTACTTCCTGATAAAAAATACAGCAGAATTAACCCATGAAATACTTTGATTGCAATCTGTAAAGTCTGCAGGAGCAAGAGTGAATTATTTAGAAATTACTGCGGAAGAACAGGCTGTTCAGCCCGACATCTCAGTGACAGACTTTATCCTCAACTCCAGCATTATCCAACATGGCAGCATTGAGCTGTGTGGTGGAATGTCGTAATTGTACTCCCTTATACCACCTCCTCTGGTTGTTTGTTCCATGAATCCAGTCCACTCTGTGTATGAAAGGTCCCATTTAAATCTTTCTCTGCTCACGTTGGAACATAGAACAGCACAGCACAGAAACAATCGACCCGTCCACAATACCTGATGCTAAATCAAACATGATGCTAAGTCAAGCTAATCTCATCTCCCTGCACGTTGTCCATGTCCCTCCATTCCCTGTAGATCCCTGTGCCTATCTAAAAGACGCTTCAACACCACTGTCGCATCTAACTCCATCAATTCAGGACACATTCCAACCACCCACCACCCTCTGTGTGAAATCTAGTCCCACACCTCCTTTAAACTTTCCCCCTCTCACCCTAAAGCTATGCCCCCAAGTCTTTGACATTACCTCTACTACTTGTCATTAATACCACATAGTTCAGGCAGACTTTGAACAATTAGCCTCCTCTACCCTGGTAAAATGAATGCGATCACAAATCTTATCTCTGCCCCTCATGATTTAATACCAAAACTGCACTCAATGCAGATGTGGTCTCACCAGGGCAGTGTACAACTGCAGAAGGACCTCTTTACT
Organism: Rhinoraja longicauda; assembly: GCF_053455715.1. NCBI lineage: Eukaryota > Metazoa > Chordata > Chondrichthyes > Rajiformes > Arhynchobatidae > Rhinoraja > Rhinoraja longicauda. The sequence continues at coordinate 14,486,488 of NC_135993.1, forward strand.
CCTACACTCAAATCCTCTCGTTATCAAGGCCAACATGTCATTAGCTTTCTTCACTGCCTGCTGTACCTGCACGCTTACTTTCATTGACTGGTGTACAAGGCCAGCCAGGTCTCGTTGCACTTCCCCTTTACCAAATCTGACACCATTGAGATAAAAATCTGCCTCCTTCTTTTTGCCGGCTAAGTGGATAACCTCACATTTATGTGTATTATATAGCATCTGCCATGCATCTGCCCACTCATCCAACCTGTCCAAGTCACCCTTCCTGACATAATCTTCGCAGTTCAAACTGCCACCCAGCTTGGTGTCATCTGCGAACTTGCTAGTGTTACCTCTAATTCCATCATCCAAACCATTAATCTATGTGGTGAATAGTTGCACCGAGCCTTGCGGCACACTATTCGCCACTGCCTGCCTTTCTGACAGGCACCCCTTTATTCTTTCTCTTTGCTTCCTGTCTGCCAACCAATTCTCTATCCATGTCAATACCCTACCCCCAATACCATGTGCTCTAATTTTGCCCTTCAATCTCCTTGTGGGACCTTAAAGGCTTTCTGAAAGTCCAGACCCACTACATCCACTGGCTCTCCTTCATCCATTTTACTTGACATGTCCTCAAAACATTCCAGAAGATTACTCAAGCAGGATTTCTCCTTCATAAATCCATGCTGACTTTGACCAATCCTTTTACTTTAGGGCGGCACGGTAGCGCAGCGGTAGAGTTGCTGCTTTACAGCGAATGCAGCGCCGGAGACTCAGGTTCGATCCTGACTACGGGTGCTGCACTGTAAGGAGTTTGTATGTTCTCCCCGTGACCTGCGTGGGTTTTCTCCGAGATCTTCGGTTTCCTCCCACACTCCAAAGACGTACAGGTATGTAGGTTAATTGGCTGGGTAAATGTAAAAATTGTACCTAGTGTTAATGTACGGGGATCGCTGGGCGGCATGGACTTGGAGGGCCGAAAAGGCCTGTTTCCGGCTGTATATATATGATATGATATGATATGCTATCCCAATGCGCCGTTATTACCTCTTTAATAATTGACTCCAGCATCTTCCCCACCACCAATGTCAGGCTAACTGACCTATAATTCCCCGTTTTCTCTCTCGCACCTTTCTTGAAACGTGGGATAACATTAGCTCCCCTCCAAACCACAGGAACAGACCCTGAATCTGTAGAACATTGGGATCTGATCCTGAATCTATAGAACATCTATGAAGCAGCATCTCTACCAGCTGTGTCACTGTGCGGCTCTCATCAGCCCAGCTGTTTAAACTTTGCTATCACGACACCGTCTGATCACCAAGTTGCTTCTGGGATTTTTATCTGATTGGAGAGACGACAGAGATTTTACACTATTTATATAAAACATTAACCAAGTTTTTATTCAGATATCTTTTACTATTTACACAGATGCCCATTTACCGTGAAAACATACTTCACTCCATTTTTCAGCTCTTGCCTGAATTTCCGTTGTGTCAGTCCATAGATACACGTATTACTGCAGGTGCATAGAGCTTGTAATATAAATCCACATTGCTGCATGATATATGTTGGTGTCGTCAAATATTTGTCTGTGTAGAAGTAATTCACTGGTTGCCAGATCATGGAATGTATTACATAGGGCATCGACAATATTACAAAATTGGTTGATAAGAGCAAACAACAAAATCATCGATTTCTTCCGGTTCTTCAACTCTGAATCATTCTGACTCTCACTCTTACTACGGAGCGTTTGGCGGACTCTATTTGCTGAAATAATGCTCCTGACCGTTAAGCCATTAAACAGTAGAATTAAACAAGTTGGCAATAAAGGTGTTAGGATACTGTCAAAATACTCATAAAGTTGCCACATCAAAGAAGTGAAGAATTCAGGAATTTGGACGCAACGCCAAGGTACTTTGTCGATGATTACAAAGGGCTCCACTACAAAGTAAACAGGAATGCATCTTATACAGGCCAATGCTGATACTGTTACTATCACTACTGTAGCTGTTCTCTGGGTACAATATTTTTCGCGTATTCTTTGAGAACAAATCGCGATATAACGATCAAACGTGAAAGCGACAGTGAACCAAACGGAGCAATCGATGCTTGCAATTTTGAACAAAGTAGTCCTTTTAATGGGAAAAATCAGGTCGCAGTGGTGCATGTGGGTACCAATAACGTAGGTAGAACGAGGAAAGAGTTTCCGCGAAAGGAATTTGAGCAGCGAGGTACCAAATTGAACGTAATAATCTCTGGATTGCTACACGAGCCTCGTGCAAATTGGCATAGGGTTGAGAGGATAAGAGAGTTGAAAGTGTGGTTCAAAGACTGTTGTGAAAGAAGTGGTTTTGAATGTATTGGACATTGGGACCATTATTGGGGAAGGAGAGAACTGTTCCGACGTGACGGACTCCACGTGAACCCGACTGGAACCGTATAACTAGGGCTGTAGCTTTGAAGGAAATAGACAATGGACAATAGGTGCAGGAGTAGGCCATTCAGCCCTTCGAGCCAGCACCGCCATTCAATGCGATCCTGGCTGATCACTCTCAATCAGTACCCCGTTCCTGCCTTCTCCCCATACCCCCTCACTCCGCTATTCTTAAAAGCTCTATCCAGCTCTCTCTTGAAAGCATCCAACGGACTGGCCTCCACTGCCTTCTGAGGCAGAGAATTCCACACCTTCACCACTCTCTGACTGAAAAAGTTCTTCCTCATCTCCGTTCTAAATGGCCTACCCCTTATTCTTAAACTGTGGCCCCTTGTTCTGGACTCCCCCAACATTGGGAACATGTTTCCTGCCTCTAATGTGTCCAATCCCCTAATTATCTTATATGTTTCAATAAGATCCCCCCTCATCCTTCTAAATTCCAGTGTATACGAGCCTAATTGCTCCAGCCTTTCAACATACGACAGTCCCGCCATTCCGGGAATTAACCTAGTGAACCTACGCTGCACGCCCTCAATAGCAAGAATATCCTTCCTCAAATTTGGAGACCAAAACTGCACACAGTACTCCAGATGCGGTCTCACCAGGGCCCGGTACAACTGTAGAAGGACCTCTTTGCTCCTATACTCAACTCCTCTTGTTATGAAGGCCAACATTCCATTGGCTTTCTTCACTTAGTGGGAGGGGATGGTGGGGGGGGGGGGGGGGGGGGGGCGGTGAAGGTTCAGCACATTGGAAGTGCAAGGGTGGATTTAAATGGTAAGAGAGTGCAAGAAATGTTACAGATGTCCCCCAAATTAATGGGACGGAAAGTTCAAGAAGGGGTAAGAGAGTAAAATCGGGTAAAATCGAGACTGGTGTGAGAAGGGAGGTGAATACCAGATTTAAAGATGTTGTATTTGAATGTGCGTAGTATATATGTGCATAGTATATATGTGCGTATTTAAAGGGCTTTCTCCATCGCTGCTCCCACCCTATGGAACTCACTACCCCAAACCGTCAGAGACTCCTCCTCACTCACCACATTCAAAACATCACTGAAGTCTCACCTGTTCAGCACTGCCTTCAACCACTGAAGGTCACCTCACCTTCTGTCTCCTTTCTCTGTTCGTTTACTTATTTATCTATTTATTCACTTCTCTATGTTCTATAAATCCCTGTAAAGCGTCTTTGAGTGTTTGAAAAGCGCTATATAAATGTAATGCATTATTATTATTATTATTATAAGAAACCAGGTGGATGAGCTTTTAGCACAGTTAGTGATTGGTAGGTATGATGTTGTGGGAATTACAGAGATGTGGCTGCAAGAGGATCGGAGCTGGGAGCTGAATATTCAGGGTTATACGTCTTATTTGAATGACAGGAACGTGAGCAGAAGGGGTTGGGTCGCTCGGTTAATTAGGAATGAAATGCAGTCCTTGGTGAAGTGTGACAGAGGATCAGAAGATGTACAGTCATCTCCCTCCCATTTCTGGAAATTAGCAGAGCTGGTTCTTACCCTCAACAACTTCTCCTTTGACTCCTCCCACTTCCTCCAAACCAGAGGCATAGCTATGGGCTTCGCATGGGCCCTAGCTATGCCTGCCTCTTTGTCGGGTACGTCGAACAATCCCTGTTCCGGGCGTACACCGGCCCCATCCACGAACTCTACCTCCGCTACATCGACGACTGCATTGGTGCTACCTCTTGTACCCATCCAGAACTCGCTGACTTCATACACTTCACCTCCAATTTCCATCCTGCTCTTAAATACACCTGGACTATCTCCGACATCTCCCTCCCGTTTCTGGACCTCACCATCTCCATCACAGTAGACAGACTAGTGACGGACATTTACTATAAACCCACTGACTCGCACAGCTATCTGGATTACACTTCTTCCCAGCAAAATGTCTATCCCCTACTCCCAATTCCTCCGTCTATGCCGCATCTGTGCCCGGGATGAGGTGTAGGGCTTCAGAGATGTCCTCGTTCTTCAGGAAACGGGGTTTCCCCTCCTCCATTATAGATAAGGCTCTCACTAGGGTCTCTTCTACATCCCGCAGCTCCGCTCTTGCTCCCCCTCCCCCCACTCGCAACAAGGACAGAATCCCCCTCATTCTCACCTTCCACCCCACCAGCCAGCGGATCCAACAAATCATCCGGCAACATTTCCGTCACCTACAACGGGACCCCAACACTGGCCGTATCTTCCCATCCCCTCCCCTCTCTGCAATCCGCGGAGACCGTTCCCTCCGTAACTCCCATGTCCACTCGTCCCTTCCTACCCAAACCAGCCCAACCCCGGGCACTTTCCCCTGCAACCACACAAGATGCAACACCTGTCCCTTTACCTCCCCCCTCAACTCCATCCAAGGACCCAAACAGTCTTTCCAGGTGAGACAAAGGTTCACCTGCACCTCCTCCAACCTCACCTATTGCATCCGCTGCTCTAGATGTCAACTTATTTACATCGGCGAAACCAAGCGCAGGCTCGGCGATCGCTTCGCTGAACACCTGCGCTCGGTCCGCATTACATATAACATATATAACATATAACATATAACAACTACAGCATGGAAACAGGCCTGTCCGGCCCTACCAGTCCACGCCGACCATTCTCCCTGACCTAGTCTCATCTACCTGCACTCAGACCATAACCCTCCAATCCCCTCCTATCCATATACCTATCCAATTTACTCTTAAATAATAAAATCGAGCCTGCCTCCACCACTTCCACCGGAAGCCCATTCCATACAGCCACAACCCTCTGAGTAAAGAAGTTCCCCCTCATGTCACCCCTAAACCTTTGTCCCTCAATTCTGAAGCTATGTCCCCTTGTTGGAATCTTCCCCACTCTCAAAGGGAAAAGCCTACCCACGTCAACTCTGTCCGTCCCTCTCAAAATTTTAAAAACCTCTATCAAGTCCCCCCTCAACCTTCTACGCTCCAAAGAATAAAGACCCAACCTGTTCAACCTCTCTCTGTAGCCTAAGTGCTGAAACCCAGGCAACATTCTAGTAAATCTCCTCTGTACCCTCTCCATTTTGTCGACATCCTTCCTATAATTTGGCGACCAGAACTGCACACCGTACTCCAGATTCGGCCTCACCAATGCCCTGTACAATTTCAACATTACATCCCAACTTCTATACTCGATGCTCTGATTTATAAAGGCAAGCATACCAAACGCCTTCTTCACCACCCTATCCACATGAGATTCCACCTTCAGGGAACAATGCACAGTTATTCCCAGATCCCTCTGTTCCACTGCATTCCTCAATTCCCTACCATTTACCCTGTACGTCCTATTTTGATTTGTCCTACCAAAATGCAGCACCTCACACTTATCAGCATTAAACTCCATCTGCCATCTTTCAGCCACCCTTCCAAAAGGCCCAAGTCTCTCTGTAGACTTTGAAAATCTACCTCACTATCAACTACTCCACCTATCTTAGTATCATCTGCATATTTACTAATCCAATTTGCCACACCATCATCCAGATCATTAATGTAAATGACAAACAACAGTGGACCCAACACAGATCCTTGGAGCACTCCACTAGACACTGGCCTCCAACCTGACATACAATTGTCAACCGTTACCCTCTGGTATCTCCCATTCAGCCATTGTTGAATCCATCTTGCAACCTCACTATTAATACCCAACGATTTAACCTTCTTAATCAACCTTCCATGTGGAACCTTGTCAAATGCCTTACTGAAGTCCATATAGACAACATCCACAGCCTTGCCCATATCAATTTCCCTGGTAACCTCTTCAAAAAATTCAAGAAGATTAGTCAAACATGACCTTCCAGGCACAAATCCATGTTGACTGTTTCTAATCAGGCCTTGATTATCCAAATAATTATATATATTGTCCCTAAGTATCTTTTCCATTAATTTTCCCACCACAGACGTCAAACTAATAGGTCTATAATTGCTAGGTTTACTTTTAGAACCTTTTTTAAACAAAGGCACAACATGCGCAATGCGCCAATCTTCCGGCACCATCCCCGTTTCTAATGACGTTTGAAATATTTCCGTCATAGCCCCTGCTATTCCTGCACTAACTTCCCTCAATGTCCTAGGGAATATCCTATCAGGACCTGGAGACTTATCCACTTTTATATTCTTCAAAAGTGTCCGTACCTCCTCTTCTTTAATCCTCCTAATTTCCATCACTACTCTACTTGTTTCGCTTACCTCACATAATTCAATATCCTTCTCCTCGGTAAATACCGAAGAAAAGAAATTGTTTAATATCTCCCCCATTTCTTCCGGCTCAGCACATAGCTGTCCACTCTGACTCTCTAATGGACCAATTTTATCCCTCACTATCCTTTTGCTATTGACATATCTGTAGAACCCCTTGGGGTTTACTTTTACATTACTTGCCAAAGCAGCCTCATATCTTTTTTTCGCTTTTCTAATTTCCTTTTTAAGATTCCTTTTACATTCTTTATATTCCTCAAGAACCTCATTTACTCCCTGCCGCTTATATTTATTGTATATCTCCCTCTTTTTCCGAACCAAGTGTCCAATTTCCCTGGAAAACCACGGCTCTTTCAAATTATTATGCTTTCCTTTCCACCGAACAGGGACATAAAGACTCTGTACTCTCAAAATTTCACCTTTAAATATCCTCCATTTCTCTATTATATCCTTTTCATAAAACAAAAATTTCCATTTCACTCCTTTTAAATCCTTTCTCATCTCCTCAAAATTAGCCTTTCTCCAATCCAAAATCTCAACCCTTGGTCCAGATTTGACCTTCTCCATAATGATATTGAAACTAATGGCATTATGATCACTAGACCCAAAGTGCTCCTCAACACATACCTCCGTCACCTGACCCATCTCATTTCCTAACAGGAGGTCCAACACTGCCCCTTCTCTGGTAGGCACCTCTACGTATTGCTGCAAAAAACTATCCTGCACACATTTTACAAACTCCAAACCATCCAGCCCTTTAACAGAATGTGATTCCCAGTCTATATACGGAAAATTGAAATCACCCACAATCACCACTCTGTGCTTACTACTAATATCTGCTATCTCCTTACATATTTGCTCTTCCAATTCTCGTTCCCTATTTGGCGGTCTATAATACACCCCTATAAGTGTTGCTAAACCTTTCTCATTTCTGAGTTCCACCCAAACAGCCTCCTTAATCGAGCCTTCTAGTCTGTCCTGCCAAAGCACTGCTGTGATATCCTCCCTGACAAGCAATGCAACACCCCCACCTCTTGCCCCTCCGATTCTATCACATCTGAAACAATGAAATCCTGGAATATTTAATTGCCAATCGCAACCCTCCTGCAACCATGTTTCACTGATCGCCACAACATCATACTTCCAGATGTCAATCCAGGCTCTAAGCTCATCCACCTTTCTTACAATGCTCCTAGCATTAAAATATACACATTTAAGGGACCCATCATTTCTTATTCTCAGTTTATTTCTTTTCCCTTCTTTCTCTCCTACATATTGGGTCTGAGTGTTTCCCTTTTCTGCCTCCTGCCTCACACACTGCCTATTAGCTATCTGTGTTTGAGTCCCTCCCCCCAACCGTACAAGTTTAAAGTCTCCGCAGTTATTTTAGCAAATCTCCCCGCCAGGATATTGGTTCCCCTCGGGTTCAGATGCAACCCGTCCTTTTTGTACAGGTCATACTTCCCCCAGAAGAGGTCCCAATGATCCAGAAACTTGAAACCCTGCTCCCTGCACCAGTTCCTCAGCCACGTATTTATCCTCCACCGCACTCCATTCCTATTCTCACTATCGCGTGGCACAGGCAGTAAGCCTGAGATTATTACTTTGGAAGTCCTTTTTTTTAACTCTCTTCCTAGCCCCCTGAATTCTCCTTTCAGGACCTCTTCCCTTATCCTACCTATATTGTTGGTACCTATATGTACCACGACCTCTGGCTCCTCTCCCTCCCCTTTCAGGGTATCCTGGACACACTCAGACACATCCCGGACACCGGCACCAGGGAGGCAAACCACCATCCGGGTCTCCCGACTGCGTCCACAGAAACGCCTATCTGACCCCCTCACTATAGAGTCCCCTATTACTACTGCTCTCCTCTTCCTTTCCCTACCCTTCTGAGCAACAGGGCCGGACTCCTTGCCAGAGGCCCGGGCACCGTCGTTGCCCCCAGGTAGGCTGTCCCCCCCAACAGTACTTAAACAGGAGTACTTATTTCCAAGGGGTACAGCCACCGGGGTACTCCCTAGTCCCTGCCTCTGTTCCTTGCCCCCCCTAACAGTGACCCACTTGTCTACCTCCCATGGTCTAGGAGTGACCACCTCCCTGTAACTCCTATCTATAACCTCCTCACTCTCCCTGATCAGACGGAGGTCATCAAACTGATCTCCCGAAGGCCGAGCACTTCAACTCCCTCTCCTATTCCCAGTCTGACCTTTCTGTCATGGGCCTCCTCCAGTGCCATAGTGAGGCCCACTGGAAATTGGAGGAACAGCATCTCATATTTCGACTGGGCAGTTTGCAGCCCAATGGTATGAACATCGACTTCTCCAACTTTAGATAGTTCCTCTGTCCCTCTCTTCCCCATCTCCTTCCCAGATCTCCCTCTATCTTCCTGTCTCCACCTATATCCTTCCTTTGTCCCGCCTCCCTGACATCAGTCTGAGGAAGGGTCTCGACCAGAAACGTCACCCATTCCTTCTCTCCCGAGATGCTGCCTGACCTGCTGAGTTACACCAGCATTTTGTGAATAAATACCTTCGATTTGTACCAGCATCTGCAGTTATTTTCTTATATTAGATGTACAGTCATTGTGGGTAGAGCTGAGAAATTATGAGGGTAAAAAACCCCCTAATGGGAGTTACTTTCAGGCCCCCAGAGAATAGACAGGGATGTAGGGCACGTTAAATTGGGAGATAAAATCGTCAGCAGAGATGGCCTATTCAAGGCTCTCCCAAAGATCTGCTGCCCACCAAAACGGCAGAGCACGATAGAATCCTTCCACATCAACACGAAGGGGACAGTGCAGTTCAATGGCAGTTTCTCTGAGCTCTTCGACATCCGCAGTGGCGTCAAACATGGCTGCATCCTCGCGCCCACACTCTTTTGGGATTTTCTTGGCTCTGCTCCTGAAACATTCCTTCGGCACCGCAACAGAGGGGATCTACTTGCGTACTAGATCAGATGGCAGCCTCTTCAACCTCACTCGCCTCCGAGCCACGACAAAAGTAAGTGAAGCTCTCATCAGAGACATGTTGTTCGCCGATGACGCAGCAGTTGTGTCCCACACCCAGCAGGAACTAGTCACTGATGGACCTCTTCTATCGGGCTTGCAAGGACTTTGGGCTGACCATCAGCCTGAAGAAGACGAACGTCCTGGGACAGGATACAGAGGCACCACCTGTCATCACCATCGATGACTACGAGCTTGATGCCATCCATCCGTTCACGTACCTCAGCTCAACCATCACTGGCAACCTCTCCTTGGATACAGAGATTGACAAGAGGATCGGGATGGCAGCTACAACTCTCACTCGCCTCACAACTCGAGTGTGGACCAATCCAAAGCTGACAGTGAAAGATAGCAGTCTACAGGGCCTGTGTCAACAGCACGCTGCTGTACGGCAGTGCGGCATGGACTACATATGCCAGACCTCCAGAGAAGACTCAACACCTTCCACCTTAGAAGCATCCGCCATATCCTGGGTATATCTTGGCAAGACAGAGTGTCCATCGCCGAGATTCTGTCTCGACCAATTGTTTGACCAATAACGGCGTGTTTCCTGCTAGGAGCATTCCCGATCTTGGGACCTCCCACTGGACCTAATAGTGCCGAACCTCCAGTTATCCGACTGTATGTCATAGGCCTTGTTCTAGTGGAAGGTCGTCAACAGGAAAAGTCGACTCCGTTTCCAATTCCTGAGTTTCAATCTGCCCATTCCCAGCAGGGAATCTGTTTCATTATAATTGTACGAATAGCGAATGAGGAGTTGGGAACAACGTCACAAAGAAAGGGTCCAACTTCTTAAGCCCTCGCTTCACAAATGCTGGAATGTGGACTTGAGGTGTGTTGTCGGGAATTTTCAGAATTATAAGGAAGACTAGACTAAGTGGACCCGTTGGGCCCAAACCTCTCCTGCATTGGTGCAGCACCCACTCCTCCCCCACTGCCCCCTCTTCCATTCCCCTTCATTCCTCCTTCATTCCTCCCTCCCTCCTCCCCCTCCCTCCCTCCCCTCCCCTCCCCCAACCCCCCCTCCCTGCCTCCTCTCCCCTCCTCCCACTCCCTCCTCATCCCTCCCCATCCCACCACCCCTCCCACCCTCCACCTCCCCTCACTCCACCCCACTCCCCCCCAAGGAATGGGTGACCTTGAAAGGTCTCGACCCGAAACATCACCGATTCATTCTCTCCTGAGATGCTGCCTGACCTGCTGAGTTACTCCAGCATTTTGTGATACCTAAAGTCATAGAGTGATACAGTGCGGAACCAGATCCTTCACCCCAATTTGCCCACACTGGCCAACAATGTCCCAGCCACGCTAGTCCCACTTGCCTGCGCTTGGTCCAAATCCCTCCAAACCTGTCCTATCCATGTACCTGTCTAACTGTTTCTTAAACAAAGAGATAGTCCCAGCCTCAACTACCTCCTCTGTCAGCTCGTTTCATACAACCACCATCCTTTGTATGAAAAAATGACCCCTCGGATTCTTATCAGATCTTTTCCCCTTCGCCTTGAACCTATGTCCTCTGGTCCACGATTCCCTTACTCATGGAAAAAGGCTCGGTGCATCTACCCGATCTATTCCTCTCATGATTTTGTATACCTCTATAAGATTTCTCCTCATCCTCCTGCGTTCCATGAAATAGAGACTCTGTCTACTCAACCTCTACCTCACACCCTCTTGGCCTGGCAACATCTTCGTAAATATTTTCTGAACCCTTTGAAGCTTGACTATAACATGGTGCCCAGAACTGAACACAATATTCTGTGTTTGAAGAAGGGTCTCGGCCTGAAACGTCACCCATTCCTCTCTCCTAGATGCTGCCTGACTGATGAATGCCAAAGTGCCAAAAGTCCTTTTGACCATCTTATCCACCTACGACTCAACCGTCAAAGAACCATGCGCCTGTACTCCGAGATCACTCTGCTCTACAACACTATCCAGAGGCCTACCATTTACTGTGTAGGTCCTGCCCTTGTTTGACGTCCCAAAATGCAACACCTCACCCTGCTCTGTATTAAATTCCATCAGTCATTCCTCCGCTCACCAGGCCAATCGATCCAGATCCTGCTGCAATCGTTCACAACCATCTTTACCATCTGCCAAACCACTAACATTTTTCATCAGTAAACTTGCTAATCTTGCCCTGTATGTTCTCAAATACATTGATGTAGATGACAAACAGTAACCGGCCCAGCACCGAACCCCTACTCACAGGCATCCAGTCTGAAAAGCAACTTTCTACCATTACACTCTGCTTCCTTCCATGGAGCCAATTTGCTATCCATTCAGCTATCTGTTCTTGAATCCCATGCGATCTAACCTTCCAGATCAGCCAACCATGCGGAACCTTGTCAAACGCTTTAGAGAAGTCCATGTACACAACATCTACAGCTCTGCCCTCATCAACCTTATTGGTCACGTCTTCAAACAATCAATCAGATTTGTGAGACACGACCTCCCACGTACAAAACCATGCTGACTATCCCTAATCACCCCGTGCCTGTCCAAATGCGTGTATAACTTATCCCTCAGAATACTCTCCAGTAACTTTCCAATTACAAATGTTAAGCTCACCGGTATATAGTTCCAAGCATTTTCCCTGCAGCCCTTCTTGAAAAGAGGTGCAACATTTGCCACCCTCCAATCTTCTGCCACCTTTCCTGTATTCAAGGACTACTCGTAAATTTCAACCAGGGCTCCCGCAATTTCCTCTCAAGTTTCCCACAATGTCCTCGGATATATCAGATGAGGCCCTAGAGATTTGTCTACCTTCAAACGCGACAGTATTTTTAGTATTTCTTCGACTGCTCTCAAGGCACTTCCAGTGACTGCTCCAATTTCCTCCGCCCTACTGTCTTTCTCCTCGGTAAATACAGAGGAGAAATACTCATTTAGGACCTTGCCCATTTCCTGTGGCTCAATACATTTGTGACTGCTTTGATTCATCAGGGGTCCCACTGTCTCTCTAGTTACGCTTTCCCCCTTATGTATTTATAAAATATTTTGGGATTGTCGTCAATGCTACCCGCCAGAGCTATCCCCTCGTCCTTTTTTCTCCTTCTGATTTCCTTTTTTCGTTTGCTCCTTAGGTCCCGAAACATGTCCAGAGATGCACTCGATCCCAGCTGCCTATCCTTCTTGTTTTTGACTAATGTCTCAATTTCCCTCGTCAGCCAAGCTTCCTTACGTTTGCGTGCTTTGCCCTTCACTCTAATGGGGAAGAAAACATCATGAGCTTTCTTCAGTACACTTTTAAAATCATCCCACTTGGTCGCTGTTCCATTCCCCTCTAATAACCTGCTCCAGTCAACTTGAGCGAGACCTTGTTTCATACATTCAAAGTTGGCCTGCCCCAGTGTGAGTAAAAATATGTTGCATGGCTTACAGAAGAAACACCGATGAGACACTTCTTCTTGTATGCCAGACATACGGAGATAGTATGGTTGATTTAGCTAAAGCTGCAAGCCACAGTAAAGACTACAACTGCCTTCTAGAGGGAGTGGCTAATGGTTTCTGAAGAAACCAAACTCAGCTTAGGAAAACACATTAAAAGGTTGTTCATCACAAGATAGGCGGAGTATGTGTCACGAGGGAATGTTGTTTGTCTCTGCCTATAAAGACTGACCGAATGTAACCAAGTCAGGCGAGACTCATACAGATGCTGGTCCTCTGTGAGACGCTCCCTCATAAGAGAATAAAATCAGGCAACCGTCGAGTAACTAACAACTAAGTGTGGACACTGAATTTATTTATCCACATAATTGGCGCCCAACGTGGGGCCCCACCTCGTGTGATTGACCAAGAAGTACTGAACGAGCGCTCCAAGTAAGTGCTTTTTGGGCTATCAGACGCGCTGGGACACACGAACGTAAATCTAGAAATCGACGGTTGTTGTAAATCTGAAAGGGACTGGACAGACATAAATTTCTGCTGCTGCCGGAGATTGGGAGGGTGACCACTGTTTCAGGGAAACAGGGACGGTTGAAATAAGGGAGTTATTTAAACCAAGTGTCAGGGACAGTCAAGTCGGACTTGACACTGTTTCAGGGAAACAGAGGGACGGTTAAAATAAGGAGTTATTCAACCCAAGTGTCAGGGACACAGTCAAGTCAGACTTGACATGGGGTCATCAAAATCAAAGGCAGAATCGCTGACGGGCGATGAGAGGTTTATGTTTGGGCAGGACCAGAAATGTTGCAGATATACAAAATTATGGAAAGAAAAGTTCCAGTGGAAAGGGACTTTAAAAATAGATGAATGTAACAAATTAGTATGTGCTATAAGTAAGAGATGTGGAAATGAAAACTAGAATGGGATATCATGAAGCAAGGTTATGGCTAATGGAGGCAAGGAATCGCCGGGATGGGGAGGATAAAAGGAGAGAAGCAGAGGAAGAGAAAAGGCAAAAGGAAAAAGAGGCAGGTGATGAAGGGAGAACCCCTACCGGCACACAAGTAACAAGTGCTTTTCTAAACAAGGAAGATAGTGATTTGTGTGTTGTAGAAGGACGAAAACCACCAACACCGGCACCGGCAGGTCCACCAGCCCCGGCGGAGACATCTGTTCCGATAGCGACATCTGCGCCGCTATACCCACCGGTCCCACCATCCGCGCCACCATACGAATGCACAGCGCACCGTCGGGACGGTGGAGGTGACCGACGACAGGAGGAGTTGGACCAAGAGCCAGACCTAGATCCACCCTTGCCCTCCAAAGGGGCAACGGGATACGATCCATCGGACAAAATGACGTCCCGGCTGCGATGAGGTAGGGTGTATAAAATGTTTGGGGCTATGGAGGATGAAGAAACAGACAGAGGTGAAATGTACCGACTAATACAAATGCCAAATCCACATGCGCCAGCAGGCGGCGGGGCAGCAGTCCCCTTGTACGTAGACCACCCCTGGATGGCAAAAGACGTACGAAAGGCCGTTGAAGGGATTCCGTCGCCTAAAGGGAATTCCGGGCCTTCCCAACACGCATTCCGTCTTATGGTGGACAGTTACCGGTTAAATCTGGGTGAAGTTGAACAAATAATGCGTCAACTGGTAGGAGGAGATTGGTGTCTGGTTGAAGGAGGATGGGCACCCCTGCAGGACGGAGTCCTGGTCCCCTGGAGTAACCTGGACGGTAATATCTTCCAAACCGAGTTAGAAGGTCTCCTGGGTAGGGTCCGAGCACACTACTCAGCCCAGGCCGCAGAAATAATCGCCCTAACAAAGGCGTGCGAACTGGGAAAAGGGAAGAAGGTCACAATTTACACTGACAGCGCATATGCCTTCTCCACGGTACATGTATTTGCCGCACAATGGCGGAACCGGGGCATGGTGACGTCAACAGGCAGGAAGATACTACACGCCGAGTTAATTCTACGTCTCCTGGAAGCAGTTCTACAACCAGCAGCCCTCGCAATCTGCAAATGTGCAGCCCATACTATGGGGACAGATGCAGTGACACAAGGAAATCAAAAGGCGGATGATGCGGCCAAAGCTGCCTCTCGGGAACCGATCACTGCAGCAGTTCTAGAACCAGTGGAGCCACTGGACCAACAAGTTTTGCATGACATGCAGAAAAATGCATCCAGCAAAGAAAAGGATCGCTGGAGACGAGAAGGAGCAACCCCTAATGTACAAGGAATCTGGACGGCAACAAACGGCTTGCCCATTCTTCCCAAGTCCCTCTATCGATATGCGGCTATTACGAGCCATGGGGTAACCCGTGTCTCGTCAGGGGGAATGATAAGGATAGTGGAAGAACATTATCAACATTATGGGTTTACAGGGTACGCGCAACGGCATTGTGCGCTCTGTGATGTCTGTAGTCGGTACAACCATCAGGGAGCCGTCCGCCAGAAGCCCGGTCTGCTCCCACAACCAAATTACCCTTTTCAAATTTTGCATATGGACTTTATTGAACTGAGTATGTGCAAAGGGGTGAAGTACTGCCTGGTGATTATTGATGTTTTCTCCCGATGGGTCGAGATCTTCCCCACTTCTACAGCCACCACACACTCTACACTGACAAACTGCATCACTGAAATAAAATCTTGGCTTCAATCAAATTTCCTCAAACTCAACTGCAACAAATCTGAAATCATCATCATTGGTCCAAAAACGCTCACCAAATCCACCCAAAACTTCATCCTCAATATTGATGGTCTCCCAGTATCCACCTCCCCTCACATCCGGAATCTTGGAATCATCTTTGATCAAACCCTCTCCTTCGACAAACACATCAAACACATCACAAAGACAGCCTTCTTCCACCTCAAAAACATTGCCCGTCTCCGTCCATCCCTCTCCTCCACAGCTGCAGAAACCCTCATCCACGCCTTCATCGCCTCCCGTCTGAACTACTGCAACAGCCTCCTCTATGGCGCACCCTCAAAAATCATCAGTAAACTTCAATACATTCAAAACTCCGCTGCCCGTCTACTCACCCACACCCCGATCCGTGACCATATCACCCCCGTCCTTTACAAACTCCACTGGCTCCCCATCCCCCAGAGAATCCAGTACAAAATCCTCCTCATGACCTACAAAGCCCTCCATAACCTGGCCCCATCCTACCTGACCGACCTCCTCCACAGACACACTCCCACCTGCACCCTCCGCTCTGCTGCTGCCAATCTCCTATCCCCCCACATCCGGACCAAACTCAGATCCTGGGGGGACAGGGCTTTCTCCATCGCTGCTCCCACCCTATGGAACTCACTACCCAAAACCGTCAGAGACTCCTCCACACTCACCACATTCAAAACATCACTGAAGTCTCACCTGTTCAGTACTGCCTTCAACCACTGAAGGTCACCTCACCTTCTGTCTCCTTTCTCTGTTCGTTTACTTATTTATCTATTTATTCACTTCCCTATGTTTTCTAAATCCCTGTAAAGCGTCTTTGAGTATATGAAAAGCGCTATATAAATGTAATGCATTATTATTATTATTATTATTAATGTGTGACATCATTCCTCGCTTCGGGGTCCCGGAAACGTTGTATAGTGACAACGGCAGTCACTTTGTGAATGAAATCGTGGATCGCCTGGCTACCAAAATGGGCATTGCATGTAAACGACACTGCTCCTACCATCCACAGTCAGCAGGATTGATTGAGCGGACAAATGTAACAGTGAAGAATAAGTTACGGAAGGCTATGGCCGAGCAGGGTTCGGGTGGGTGGATTCCCTCCCCTTGGTGTTGTTAAATATGAGGATGACACCAGGGAAGGGGGGTCCCTCATCGTATGAGATACTGATTGGGAGACCTTACACGTACCCTGGGCTGCAGAGGGAAGAAGAAACGGTAATGGAAGAAGCAACACTGGCAGACTATATGCGTAAACGGCTAGATAACCGAACCTCTGCTATTGCTCCCCCAGCACCAGGTGAGACAGGAAAGGAAGGGTGGGCTGAAAGATGGCAGATGGAGTTTAATGCTGATAAGTGTGAGGTGCTGCATTTTGGTAGGACAAATCAAAATAGGACGTACAGGGTAAATGGTAGGGAATTGAGGAATGCAGTGGAACAGAGGGATCTGGGAATAACTGTGCATTGTTCCCTGAAGGTGGAATCGCATGTGGATAGGGTGGTGAAGTAGGCGTTTGGTATGCTTGCCTTTATAAATCAGAGCATCGAATATAGAAGTTGGGATGTAATGTTAAAATTGTACAGGGCATTGGTGAGGCCGAATCTGGAGTATGGTGTGCAGTTCTGGTCGCCAAATTATAGGAAGGATGTCGACAAAATGGAGAGGGTACAGAGGAGATTTACTAGAATGTTGCCAGGGTTTCAGCACTTAAGCTACAGAGAGAGGTTCAACAGGTTGGGTCTTTATTCTTTGGAGCGTAGAAGGTTGAGGGGGGACTTGATAGAGGTTTTTAAAATTTTAAGAGGGACGGACAGAGTTGACGTGGGTAGGCTTTTCCCTTTGAGAGTGGGGAAGATTCCAACAAGGGGACATAGCTTCAGAATTGAGGGACAAAAGTTTAGGGGTAACATCAGGGGCAACTTCTTTACTCAGAGGGTGGTGGCTGTATGGAATGGGCTTCCGGTGGAAGTGGTGGAGGCAGGCTCGATTTTATTATTTAAGAGTAAATTGGATAGGTATATGGATAAGAGGGGATTCTGGTCTGAGAGCAGGTAGATGAGACTAGGTCAGAGAGAGTGGTCGGCGTGGACTGGTAGGGCCGAACAGGCCTGTTTCCGTGCTGTAGTTGTTATATGGTTATATGGTTATAGGAAGACCTTGAATTGAAGGTAAGGCCAGGTGATTGGGTCTTTGTGAAAGTCTTGAAGAAGAAGAAGTGGAATCACCCTGCTGGGGTATACTGGGTATGCGCTGACCAAAGTGGGGTAGATAACTGTTGTGAGTTCACTATAGAAATAAAGCGGGATTCCATCTTGGTGCTTTGGGCAGAGAATGGGGAAGTGTTCCAGATAATGGAGCAACCAATGAATAAGGCAGAGCCCACCAAGCCACTAGCAACGGAGGCCACCACAATACAGGCCCATCCGATTAAAGTAGTGGAGATTAAAGGGTTTGAACAGTTACGAGCCAATTTAGATGTAGGAGCGGGAACGGACGGAACAAATGAGTGGATAAAGTGGATGATGTACACCACCCGAACATTGGGAAAGGAAAACTGTTATGCCTGCGCCGCGGCTAAACCACGGTTGGTGCCCACGGCGTTTCCCCTTAACATGCGAGAAAGTAGCGGGGGAGTACAATGTATGCTGTCGTTATATACGAATAAGGAGAGACCTAGTGATGAGTCATGTGCAGCATCACACTACTTGTTTCCACCTATCACGGGGCAAAGGCAACAGGCCCCACCCTTTGTGGTCCCAACTAGGGGACAGGGGCACTTCGAATGCTATAACAGGTACAAACATGGGGGACAAGAGTTGGGCCATTTGACGGGCTGTAATGAGACCATAAACGTCACTAACATATCCCAGTTTGCCAATCAATCCATAGGACAAGCGGACGTGTGGTGGTATTGTGGGGGGGAAATATTAAGGACTAAGCTCCCAGCAGGATGGCAGGGGACGTGTGCAATGATTCAGCTAGTTATGCCATTTACTATTATCACCCAAGGAACTGGGAAGAACGACGCAACTAAGGCCCAGGGAAGGGTTAAGCGCAGCCTGAGGGTACAGGGGTCGTTTGACACACACATTTATATTGACGCTATTGGGGTACCCCGAGGGGTACCGGATGAGTTTAAAGCACGAAATCAGATCGCGGCAGGATTGGAGAGCGCGTTCTTCTGGTGGTCTACGATCAATAAAAACGTAGATTGGATTAATTACCTATTTTATAATCAGCAACAATTTATTAACTATACTAGAGACGCAGTTAAAGGATTAGCCGAACAATTGGATAAAACAAGCCTTATGGCATTGGCGGGTCTCACCAGCCTTTCCATTGAAATGACAGAGAACTCAGGGGTCGATACCTCATGGACCGGGTTCTTGGATGGGTGGTTCGGAAAATGGAAGAATTTCTTTGTCTCTACAATAACAACTATTATTGTATGCGTAACGTTGTTGACATTGTTTGGATGTTGTTATACCTTGTATGCGGGGACTGACCCAGCGCTTGATTGAGACAGCACTGACCAAGCAGGAAAATATGATGTACGAGTCCCTCAGGCAAGAGGAGCCAGGTGACTCTGAGAAGGAAATAAGGCCAGATGTGGAAGGTGAAGCATCGGCGGACTTAAGTCCCGAAGATCACATGGTTAATGTACAAATGTATGAAGACTCTTGTGTATGAAGGCTGTGGGCACAAGGCACGGAAGTGTTGGGCCACGGCTGGATGAAATGAAGAGAATTTGTTATAAAATGTATGTTACATGTATAAAAGGGGGGATTGTGAGTAAAAATATGTTGCATGGCTTACAGAAGAAACACCGATGAGACACTTCTTCTTGTATGCCAGACATAGAGATAGTATGGTTGATTTAGCTAAAGCTGCAAGCCACAGTAAAGACTACAACTGCCTTCTAGAGGGAGTGGCTAACGGTTTCTGAAGAAACCAAACTCAGCTTAGGAAAACATTAAAAGGTTGTTCATCACAAGATAGGCGGAGTATGTGTCACGCGGGAATGTTGTTTGTCTCTGCCTATAAAGACTGACCGAATGTAACCAAGTCAGGCGAGACTCATACAGATGCTGGTCCTCTGTGAGACGCTCCCTCATAAGAGAATAAAATCAGGCAACCGTCGAGTAACTAACAACTAAGTGTGGACACTGAATTTATTTATCCACACCCAGTTGACCATTTTAACACGTGGACTTTCTCTTCCCCTATCTATAACTATCTTAGATGATAGATATATGAAGTAAGAGCTTGAAAACAACAGGAGACGTAAGATTAAAGTTAACTCCGGGGAAAGACAAAGATGGAAGGTTACAGAGACATTGACGAGTGGTTTATTTCAACTCCACAAGTAACCATTGTGTCACGATGGTATAAAAAATCCTACAGTTACTGTAGTTTGTTGAAGCAGCATTGACTTGCTTACTCTGCTCCCCGGTGTCCATTGCTAATAAACCGGCTAGTTCGATAGACGCACAACTGATCTATAAGCTTTTTAATTTTTTTTGTCTGTGCCTGTCTGATTTAAGTCAGATTTAGAGTAAGGATAAACCATAAAATTCGCTTCGACAATGTACGCAGTCTGCGGTGAACGGAACCACAGACCAAGAGATGGAGGATGCGATGAGACCGAGTCCGGTGTGTTTTCCATGTGCCCCGGTTTCCAAATAAAAATAATCCCTGTTGTACGTGTTAGAAGGGAAGAGGTGATGGTAGAGATGGGAGTAATGTAGGTCATCATTACCGTCAAGACCAAGACATTCACGTTCCATTCGCACAAGCAGAATATAAGCATTGCTAATGGATAAGCAGCAGCCCACGGCCTCTCACAAATTACCGAGGTAACTCTCGTCAATTCACCGGACATCTGGAGTTCGTTCAATGCGTCCCACGTGCAAATGCTTTACTGGAAATGTATTCACACATGCGGAGAGCTGTTCGCTCTCTGTCGCCACCCCTCCCCCTCCGCTGCTTGTGGCAATGAAGCTCCAGTGGATCGACAATCACACCTGATTCTGGAACTTGGTTGTTGGGTTACAGCGCATTTAGAGATACAGCGCGGAAACAGGCCCTTCGGCCCACCAAGTCCGCGCCGCCCATCGATCCCCGCACATTAACACTATCCTACACACACTAGGGACAATTTTTACATATTACCCAGTCAATTAACCTACATACCTGTACGTCTTTGGAGTGTGGGAGGAAACCGAAGATCTCGGAGAAAACCCACGCAGGTCACGGGGAGAACGTACAAACTCCGCACAGACGGCGCCCGTAGTCAGGATCGAACCTGAGTCTCCGGCGCTGCATTCGCTGTAAGGCAGCAACTCTACCACTGCGCCACCGTGCCACCCCATTGTTGTGGGATAGGCTGAGGGGAGGGGGGATTATGTTGCACTGACACCGTGTATTTAGTTCTCCCTCCAAATCTATCGAAGAGGAAGACCGCCGCGCTGCTGGTCCTATTTTTGATCAACGGTCCCCAGAAGTGGCGGCTTCGACCCACCCGCAGTGTGCATTTGGGCCGCACTGTTTGGGTTACATTCGCCTTCTCTGTGCATTTGGAACAAACATTGACACATCGTCAGTGGTGACATATGACGGGACATTGGAAGGGCAATATTCCTGTTTGAATACACAAACATCCTGTTTCTTAATCTTCTGTACGCATTCTGGTTTATAATTGGGCGCACCGATATTATTCCGAGTTGTTTCGAAGCGCATTCGTTCCCAGGACTCGCGTTGCACCTGAGGATTTAAAGTTGATCACCTTCTGCTTTCGGCCCACCCGGATATGAAGCACTAGCGCCATAAACGGAGTATCCCTGAAATGGAAGCGATGTGTGGTGCGACTCTCAGACCCGAAGCATCCTCTGAGATAATTGAGCCACCTCATTGAATTTGGCGGGAGACCCGCACATGGGGCAAATGAGGCAGTTGCTCTGTGGGGTCAAGGCGCTGTGCTTGGTGGCTGCAACCAAAGGCCGACCGGAAGTGACGATGCCCACTGGCGGACAATGCATCAATGGAGGTGTGGTTCTAAACCTGGGCTGACAAGCGTAACAATGAGGATTCAATCCAGTAGGAACTCAATCTTTGCTGACATACCGAACGGGTGCTGAAAATATAGAAGGCGCCTCCACGAGCAGAGGACAAGGAACAAAGTTTGTGTGTATTTAAAGGGAGTGCAGGGGGTGTTGATGAACAAAGCAACTGCTCTTTGCGTGTGGCCTCCGTCTTATCATCATATCATCATATTGTAGCGACCATAGAGAATGGTCCAGGTCGTCGAACCCTCGGATTGGCCAGCGAGGTCACGTGGGAACGCGACCGTGGGGATTGGTCCAGGGAGCGACATCGCGGATTGGCCAGCGTGGTCATGTGCGCTTTTGGCGCCAGATATATCAGTTCGGCGAAGTCTTCGAAGAAGACAGTAAGTTTTTGATGGTTGTCCTTTACCTTGTTGTTTAACTCTGTATTCGAATATTGCGGCAGCAATAAACTTCTTCTACAACCAACAAGTTTTCGGACTCGCCATATTGGTGACCCCGACGTGATCTGGACGATCACCGACTATGCAGGAAGCCGATGCCTCGTTGTCGATGGCCGCGCCGGGCACACCGGAGTCAAGCGCGGTAAGCGTTCACCTTCCGTGGTTTTGGACGCACGCACCGCAATCTTGGTTTATACACACCGAAGCTCAATTTCATATAAAGAAGATATCGGACGACTCCACGATGTATTACTACCTCGTCAGCGCTCTATCGTCGGAGACGACCACGCGCGTGATGTGGTTCATCGTTAATCCACCTGCGGAAAGCAAGTACGAGGCCATGAAGAAAGTATTACTGCGAATCTTCGGGTTTAATAAGCATGGTGGTGCGGCAAAACTTCTGCACCTACCGGATCTTGGAGACCGACTGCCTTCCGTCCTCATGTCCGAAATGATGATGCTAGCCGGTGAGCATACGGATTGCCCTATGTTCGAACAGGCATTCCGCGAGAAGCTTCCTGAGGATGTCCGACTGCTGCTCACGGATTGTTCTTTTAAGGACCCCGAAGCATATGCAGCGAAAGCGGACGCGCTAATAGCGGCGAAAAACAAGGCAAGCGGTTCGATCAACAAGGTCTCGACATCAGTGACCACGCCACAGCGACGGCAAGATGGCGCCGCGTCTCCCGCCAATTCTCCGAAAGCCCGCCAAAAAGATCCGCACAAGCGCGGCTGGTGCTATTATCACCTACGATGGGGTAGCGAATCCCGCAACTGCCGCTCGCCTTGTACCTTCGCGGGAAATGCCTCGGCCGATCGTACATAGGGGCAGTTACGATTGGCCAGAACCGGCGCCTCTATGTCCATGATCGATTCACGGACACAGAATTTTTGGTGGACACGGGAGCCATCGTCAGTATAGTGCCGCCGACCGACCTCGAAACCAGATCAGGTAAGACAGGTCCCACCCTCATCGCGGTTAATGGCAGCCCAATTCGCACTTTCGGTATACGGAAGATGTCCCTTGTGTTAGGCCTCTGCACGTACGAATGGCCATTCATCATAGCCGACGTCAAACAAGCGATCCTGGGAGCAGATTTTCTCTGGGCTTTTTCACTGGTCCCTGATGTCCGCGGTAACGACCTCCGACCCTCCGCCGAAGATGAGCACGTCGCTCCGACAATCGCATCCTCGCCCAGCCCTACTGTCCAGGCCGTCGTCGCGGCCCCCGACTCGTATGCTGAGATTCTGGCGGAGTTTCCAGAGCTGCTCATTCAACGTTTTGACACGTCTTCGGCCAAGCACGGCGTGGTCCATCACATCCGCACCGAAGGCCCTCCCGTTTTCGCTCGGGCCAGGAGACTACCGCCAGACAAACTGGTGGTGGCACGGGCGGAGTTCAGGAAGATGGAGGAAATGGGAATTGTCCGTCAGTCTGACAGCCCGTGGGCCTCGCCGTTACATATGGTCTCCAAGGCATCTGGGGGGTGGAGACCATGTGGCGATTATCGGCGTCTCAATGCTGTCACCACGGCTGATCGCTACCCCATACCGCACCTACAGGACTTTTCATCTGGGCTGGAAGGAGCGGTGGTGTTCTCCAAAATCGATTTGGTGCGAGGATACCACCAGATCCCGGTGCGACCGGAGGACATACAGAAAACTGCAACGATTACTCCGTTCGGGTTGTTTGAATGGTTGCGTTTGCCTTTCGGTTTAAAGAACGCGGCACAGGCTTTCCAACGACTGATGGACCGCGTGGGCCGGGGTTTACCCTTTTTGTTTATTTATTTAGACGACATCCTGGTCGCCAGCCCCTCAGTCCAGGAACACCAGGCCCACTTGCGGACCGTGTTCCAGCGGCTCCAAGACCACGGGCTCATTATCCAACCCTCCAAATGTCAATTCGGCCTTCCTGCTCTTGATTTTCTAGGGCACAGAATTACCCCTGCCGGCGCCTCCTCTTTGCCCGAAAAGGTGGAGGCTATCCGGGCATTTCCTAGGCCCACCACAGTAAAAGGGCTGCAGGAGTTCGTAGGCATGGTTAATTTCTACCATAGGTTCGTTCCGGCAGCTGCGCGAGTCATGCGCCCACTCTTCCAATGCCTTGCAGGGAATCCGGTAGAGTTGTTATGGTCCCCGACCGCAGAGTCGGCTTTTACAGCAGCTAAGGCAGCCTTGGCAGACGCCACCATGTTGGTCCACCCGAGCCCCTCCGCCCCCACGGCCCTGACGGTTGACGCCTCTGACGTGGCGGTGGGCGGGGTTCTGGAGCAGCAGGTCGGTGGCCGTTGGCAGCCTTTGGCGTTTTTCAGCCAGCAACTAAATTCGGCTGAGCGCTTTTGACCGAGAGCTTTTGGCCCTCTATTTAGCTGTTCGTCATTTCAGGTACTTCCTTGAGGGCCGCCCATTTGTGGCCTTTACGGACCATAAACCATTAACATTTGCTTTTTTCAAATTGTCTGACCCATGGTCGGCCCGCCAGCAGCGGCACCTGACTGCTATCTCCGAATTCACCACCGATGTCCGTCATGTCGCGGGTAAGCTTAATGCCGTTGCTGACGCCCTGTCTAGACCTGCTTTTCCCCCTATTTCGGCGGTGGACTGCGAAGTGGATCCCCAGGAGCTTGCGGAGGCACAGCTTCTAGCGGATACCGCTTCGGCATACCAGTCCACCACTTCGGGATTGAAGTTGGCCCAGGTAGCTTGTGGGTCAGAAGGCACAAAAGTCTGGTGCGATGTTTCTCTTCCCCGTCCCAGGCCGGTAGTACCGCCCTCCCTTCAGCGCCGGGTTTTCGATGCCATTCATGGGCTGGCGCACCCGTCCATCCGCTCCACCTCTGCTTTGGTAGCAGCTCGGTTTGTCTGGCATGGCCTACGGAAACAGGTAGCGGGTTGGGCGCGTGCCTGCGTTCCCTGTCAGACCGCTAAAGTCCAGCGCCATTTCCAGCCCCCCGTACAGGATTTCGAGGTCCCAGCTGCTCGTTTTTTCCACATCCACGTGGATTTGGTCGGTCCTTTGCCTTCCTCCCGGGGCTACACCCACCTCCTCACGGTGGTGGATCGGTTCACCCAGTGGCCAGAGGCTTTCCCTTTGTCTGATATTTCGTCAGCGTCTTGTGCTAGGACTTTGGCCCTTCATTGGGTAGCTCGTTTCGGGGTCCCGGCAGTTATTAGCACTGACAGAGGCCCACAGTTCACTTCGTCCCTCTGGGCCGCGCTCGCGGAACTGTCCAAGTTACAACCCACTACTGCATATCACCCCCAGGCAAATGGACTCGTAGAAAGGTTCCACCGTCAACTTAAGGCGTCCCTCAGTGCAAGGCTTGAAGGCCCGGACTGGGTAGACCAGCTCCCTTGGGTTCTTTTGGGCATACGGACTGCTCCTAAGCTAGATCTCGGTGCGTCGTCCGCGGAGCTAGTATATGGCTCGACACTTCGAGTACCCGGAGATTTGTTTCCGGACCCTTCAGACCAGCTGCCTACAGTCCCATCAGTGTTAGCATCTCTCCGGGAACGGGTGGGCTCCCTGGCTCCAGTTCCGACTTCACGTCATGGGTGTCCCATGGTACATGAACCGCCTTCCCTGAAGGACTGTGAGTTTGTTTTTCTGCGAAAAGATTCCCATCGCGCCCCGTTGCAGAGGGTCTATCAAGGGCCGTTCCGGGTTTTGCGTAAGGGAACGGCTACCTTCACCTTAGACATGTGCGGCAAGAGTGAGCTCGTCTCGGTGTCCCGGCTCAAACCTGCACATTTAGATCCGGATCAACCAGTGCTGGTCGGTCAAACCCCTAGGAGAGGCCGACCTCCGTTAGTTCCGCTCACTCCAGGACCTCCCGTTCCGACAGTTCCTCCAGGACCCCCCGTTCCGGCAGTTCCTCCAGGACCTCCCGTTCCGGCAGTTCCGCCAAGTCTGGAACCCCCGGCTCCTGTGGTTCAGGCTGTCCCTCTCCGTACTCGTTATGGTCGCGAAATCCGGCTACCTGCTAGGTTCCGCACCTCGGGTTCTGGGGGGGGTCATGTAGCGACCATAGAGAATGGTCCAGGTCGTCGAACCCTCGGATTGGCCAGCAAGGTCACGAGGGAACGCGACCGTGGGGATTGGTCCAGGGAGCGACATCGCGGATTGGCCAGCGTGGTCATGTGCGCTTTTGGCGCCAGATATATCAGTTCGGCGAAGTCTTCGAAGAAGACAGTAAGTTTTTGATGGTTGTCCTTTACCTTGTTGTTCAACTCTGTATTCGAATATTGCGGCTGCAATAAACTTCTTCTACAACCAACAAGTTTTCGGACTCGCCATAATATCATATATATACAGCCGGAAACAGGCCTTTTCGGCCCTCCAAGTCCGTGCCGCCCAGTGATCCCCGTACATTAACATTATCCTACACCCACTAGGGACAATTTTTACATTTACCCAGCCAATTAACCTACATACCTGTACGTCTTTGGAGTGTGGGAGGAAACCGAAGATCTCGGAGAACACCCACGCAGGTCACGGGGAGAACGTACAAACTCCTTACAGTGCAGCACCCGTAGTCTGCGCCACCGTGCAACTCTACCGCTGCGCCACCGTGCCGGAAGCCATGAACAGAAATGTCAGTGTGAAGATGAGAACAGGAATTAATGCATCCAGTAGCAAAGGAGGACATAGCACAAGTCTTTGGGAAAAACTGAACTTTTTGCTCAAAATCCCAGCCTCTGCAATTTATGTGTCTCCTTGCACATTACCACAGATTCCATTCGATTTCTGGCACTCACATTTCTGTTTCGATATTTCTTGTGTAGAACATCTTGATTGGCACTTATCATTTGCAAGAGTCCTATCGGACACGCATATCACGTCTTTTTGGGGAGAAAGAAAACAATCAGGTTTCCCTGAACTATTGTTTTTCTTTAACTGCGCGTTGTTTCTCCGCTCAGCTCAAATTAGTGCAGGTATTTTCTCATCATTCCCAGAGGCAGGTGAATTTTATCTTATTATGGTTGGCCGGAAGCTTACCGAAGGACATTTACAATTGTTTAGGAAAAAAACTGCGGTTGCTGGTTTAAATCGAAGGTAGGCACAAAACGCTAGAGTAACTCAGCGGGTCAGGCAGCATCTCAGGAGAGAAGGAATGGGTAAGGTTTCGGGTCCACACCCTTCTTCAGATTGGTGTCAGGGGAGGGGGCGGGACAAAGATAGGACGTAGTCGGAGACAGAAAGACTAGTGGGAGGACGGGGAAGGGGGGTTGGGAGGGGATAGAGAGGAGAAGCAGGGACTACCTGAAGTGGGAGGAGTCAATGTTCAAACCGCTGGGATGTAAACTGCCCAAGTGAAATATAAGGTGCTGTTCCTCCAATTTGCGCTGGGCCTCGCTCTGACAATGGAGGAGGCCCAGTACAAAAATGTCAGATTGAGAATGGGAGTGGGAATTGAAGAGCTGAGCCACCGGGAGATCATGTTGGTTGAGACGGACTGAGTGGGGGTGTTCAGCGAAACGATCGCCGAGCCTGCGCTTGGTCTCGCCGATGTAGAGAAGTTGCTATCTAGAACAGTGCATACAATAGATGAGGTTGGAGGACGTGCAGGTGAACCTCTGCTTCACCTGGACAGACTGTTTGGGTCCATGGATGGAGTCGAGGGGGGGGGGGGTAAATGGACAGGTGTTGCATCTGCTGCGGTTGCAGGGGAAAGTACCTGGGAAGGGGACGGTTTGGGTGGGAAGGGTACGGTTTGGGTGGGAAGGGACGAGTGGACAAGGGAGTTTCGGAGGGAACGGTCCCTGCAGAAACAACCAGTAGAGGGATCCCATTGGTGGTGGCGGAAATGTTGGAGTGTAGTGGACAAGGAGCTGTCTGTCCAAGAACGAGGCAGCAGACCATGTTTATCCGACACCACTTTAATTCACTGCACCAACTTACTCTCTCTCCACTCACTCTTTTATCTGCTGCCCGCGCCAAAACCCATACCCCCCGGGGCACCTCGTGACCTCTAACGAGCCGATGGTTATGTACCTCGTGTGGCTCACCACCAGGGGCCGCTACATGACCCCCGCTCCCAGAACCAGAGGCGCAAAAACGGACGGGCAGCCGAAGGAGGCGGCCTGACCTTGTGCGCACGTCCCCGCGCAAAAGGGGCCCGCCCTGTAAGGACAAATTAGGTTGGACCCGAGATGGGGGGACGCCCCCGACGACGAGGCTAGGCCTTCCGTACTGGCTCGCTCAGGTCCAAATGGGCCGGTTTCAATCGAGCTACCAATACCGTCTCTTGCCGACCCCCCATGTCCAATACAAACGTCGTGGGCCCATGTCGCAGCACCCCAAAAGGACCTTCATACGGGCGCTGCAAGGGCGACCTATGTGCATCGCGCCGAAGGAAAACATACGATCTGTTGGCGAGAGCCGGAGGCACATACGATGGAGTGACCCCATGCCGAGACGTTGGGACAGGGCACCGATCCTCTCTCGCAGACGGACCAACATGGAGGACAGTGACTCCTGGGGGCCGCCCGTGGTTGGAATAAATTCCCCGGCACCGTGAGCGGAAAGCCGTAAATCATTTCCGCCGATGAAGATTGCAAGTATTCCTTTGGGGCGGTGCGGATCCCCAACAGGACCCACGGCAACTCGTCCATCCAGCCGTGACCGGTCCTTAAGATGGCGGTGGAAACGTTCCACCAACCCATTGGACTGGGGGTG
Source organism: Rhinoraja longicauda (assembly GCF_053455715.1). Lineage (NCBI taxonomy): Eukaryota > Metazoa > Chordata > Chondrichthyes > Rajiformes > Arhynchobatidae > Rhinoraja > Rhinoraja longicauda. The sequence continues at coordinate 14,515,399 of NC_135993.1, forward strand.
GTAAGCCGTTGAGTGGTGGAGCTGGTATAGGACTATACTGGGGTAAACGGAATTTATAATAGGCTCCCCCCCCCCCCCCCCCCCACATAGCACACAACCACAAAAAACACTACATCACATCCAAACACTACAGTTAAGACAAAAAACAAAAAAACCCACAGAAGACAAACGGACTGCAGGTGAGCCACAGCTGCTGCGCAGCGCCGCCACCTCCTGTCAGGGCAGGCAAGATGCAGGAAAAATGTTCCCCATGTTGGGGGAGTCCAGATCCAGAGGTCATAGTTTAAGAATAAGGGGTAGGCTATTTAGGACTGAGATGAGGAAAAATGTTTTTGCCAGAGGGCTGTGAATCTGTGGAATTCTCTGCTGCAGAAAAGAAAAGATGTATAACACAGCAACGAGTAGCCAGAAGCCAGAGGATTGGGAAACTTTCATTGGACAACAGAAGGTAACAAAACGGGCAATACGGGCTGAAAAGATGAAGTACGAGGGGAAGCTGGTGAAGAATATAAAGAAGGACATTAAAAGCTTCTTTAGATATGTTAAGAGAAAAAGAGTATCAAATTCAAATGTGGGTCCCTTGAAGGCAGACACGGGTGAAATTATTATGGGTAACAAGGAAATGGCAGATGAGTTGAACAGGTACTTCGGATCTGTCTTCACTAAGTAAGACACAAACAATCTCCCAGATGTACTGGAGGACAGAGGATCCAGGGGGGCAGATGAACTGAAATAAATTTTAATTAAGCGAGAAGACTAATGGGTAGACTAATGGGACTGAAGGATGATAAAACCCCTGGTCCCAGGGTCCTCAGGGAGGTGGCTCTAGAAATAGTGGACGCATTGGTGATCATTTTCCAATGTTCAATAGATGCAAGAGCAGTTCCTGTGGATTGGAGGATAGCTAATATTATCCCACTTTTCAAGAAAGGAGCAAGAGAGAATTACATACCAGTTAGCCTGACTTCGGTGGTGGGAAAGATGCTGGAGTCAATTATTAAAGAGGTAATAACGGTGCATTTGGATAGCAGTAAAAGGATAAGTCCAAGTCAGCATGGATTTATGAAAGGGAAATCATGCTTGACTAATCTTCTGGAATGTTTTGAGGACGTGGCAAGTAAAATGGATGAAGGAGAGCCAGTGGATGTAGTGTATCTAGACATCCAGAAAGCCTTTGATAAGGTCCCACATGGGAGATTTGTGAGCAAAATTAGAGCACATGGTATTGGGGGTAGGGTGTTGACATGGATGGAAAATTGGTTGGCAGACAGGAAGCAAAGAGTAGGAGTAAACGGGTCCTTTTCAGAATGGCAGGCAGTGGCGAGTGGAGTGCCGCAAGGGTCCGTGTTGGGGCAGCAACTGTTTGCCATATATATTATTGATTTGGAAGAGGGAATTAGAAGCAACACTAGCAAGTTTGCGGATGACACAAAGCTGGGTGGCAGTGTAAACTGTGAAGAGGATGTGAGGAGGTTGCAGGGTGACCTGGACAGGTTGAGTGTGTGGGCAGATGCAGTATAATATAGATTAATGTGAGGTTATCCACTTTGGCGGCAAAATCAAGGAGGCAGAATATTATCTCAATGGTGTTAGGTTAGGTAAGGGGGAGATGCAGCGAGACCTGGGTGTCCTACACTAGTCACTGAAAGTTGACGTGCAGGTACAGCAGGCAGTGAAGAAAGCTAATGGCATGTTGGCCTTCAAAACAAGAGGATTTCAGTATAGGAGTAAAGAGGTTCTTCTGCAGTTGTATAGGGCCCTGGTAAGACCACATCTGGAGTATGGTGTACAGTTTTGGTCTTCTAATTTGAGGAAGGACATCCTTGTAATTGAGGCAGTGCAGCATAGGTTCACGAGATTGATCCCTGGGATGGCGGGACTGACATATGAGGAAAGATTGAAAAGACTAGGCTTGTATTCACTGGAGTTTAGAAGGATGAGAGGGGATCTTATAGAAACATATAAAATTATGAAAGGACTGGACAAGCTAGATACAGTAAAAATGTTCCCAATGTTGGGCGAGTCCAGAACCAGGGCCAAAATTCTTAGAATAAATGGGAGGCCATTTAAAACTGAGGTGAGAAAAACGTTTTTCACCCAGGGAGTTGTGAATTTGTGGAATTCTCTGCAACAGAGGGCAGTGGAAGCCAAATCACCGGATGGATTTAAGAGAGAGTAAGATAGAGCTCTCGGGGCTAGTGGAACCAAGGGATATGGGGAGAAGGCAGGCACGGGGTATTGATTGGGGACGATCAGCCATGATCACAATGAATGGCGGTGCTGGCTCGAAGGACCATATGGCCTCCTCCTGCACCTATTTTCTATTCTATTCTATTCCAGAAGGCAGTGGAGGCCAATTCACTGGATGCATTCGAGAGTTAGATATAGCTCTCACTTCCACTTCCAGTTATGACGTTCAACTGAGCAGTCATGTGGGTCAAGTCTCCGGCGAATTCAATATATATTTTTTATATTTCTGACGTATAGACCAAGCTATTTATGACCTAAATATTTATTAAGACATTCCTATTCCTTATGATGTCGAAAAGCCGAGCTAAAGACCGGAAAAAGACAGATGATGAAATGCTACAGGAGGAAAACGTGGAGGACCCAATGGCATCTAAAGAAATGCTAACTCAAGAAGAGAGATTAGCCATGATGAGAGTCCGATTTTGTCAGCTGAGAAATGGCTTTTCCCACACAGTTACACAAAGTAGTTTCCTCCAACAGAGAGATTAAAGCTATGGGAGCTTTGTCTGAAAGACTCTCAGTGGCAGAGGCCCGCATCAGCAGAACGGAGGACCAGATTACATCGCTAGCAATGGAGGCCAGTGCCACACGGAAAAAAGTCCACAAGCTAACGTTAAACATGGAAGAGATGGCGAACCGCCAACGCCGTTCAAACCCGAGACTGGTTGGATTACCCGAGGTGGTCGGAGAAAGGAGATGCACTTACATTCTTAATGGAGTGGCTGCCCAAGGCTCTTAATATGAATGTAGGACCACAAGTGACCATCGAGCAAGCCTACAGGATAGGCAAGGTGCCCCAGATCCAGGATGGGTCCGGTGGGAAATGGCCACGGATTCTCCTCATCAAATTCCTGATGTACCGAAACAGAGACCGAGTGATGAAAGCAGCAAGCCTGAGGAGTGCAGTCACTTTCGAAGACAGATGTGTTATGTTCTTCCCGGACTTATCAGCTGAAGTTCAGGGACAGCGGATTTTTTTTGATGGAGTGAAACAAGAACTGCGCCATTTGAGTATGGAGTTTGGACTTTTGTTCCCGGCGAAAATACAGATTCTACACAACAACTGCTGGCACTACTTCAATTCACCAGCTCTGGTTGAGGATTTCATCTGAAAGATACAGAAGGAGTGCCCCAGCCATCATGACGCACAGCCTGGGTCGTCAGTCAACTGAAGAGCAGCGAACAGCGGAGAGTTTGGTCTGTGTGGCAAATTAATATGTAATGGTCGGAATAACTACCAAAATAATTTAACAACGAGTCTGTTATAACTTAAGAATCAACAGGTCACGGTTATTAATACATGTTTCGTGGACTTTATACAATTTGATTCAGAGTAATATAAATCAACGGATAACTAGTCGAGTGTATTAAGCTCTTCGTTACATTCATTTTTTCTTCCATATTAATATACAATTCGTTGGAACAAGTCGAATTGTTTTTCTTTTTGTTTTCTTAGTGTCAGTTGTTAAACTGCCCTTCTTAGAGCAGCGGTCTCCAAACTATGGCCCGCGGGCCACATCCGGCCAGCCACGAGATTTTATCCGGCCCGCGGCAAGCTCTTAGGTGGCGGGGAATGGAGGCAGAAGCTGCCGGCGAAGGTTCGCCGGAGAGCGGTCGCCACCGACCCAGAGTCGGGACAAGGCGAGAGATCGCAGCGCCCCCTCGTCAAACAACAAACCCAAGGAAACTTCCCTCCTCACCGCTGCCGCTCACCCCGTGGAGAAAGAGAGGGTGGGGGGGGGGAGGGGGAGCAGCAGCGGCATTACCACAAGGCACGGTTAAAAGGACGTCTGCAAATAAAGTAGTTTACTGATTATATCATGAGTGGTGATACTAAAATAAATATGATTTCATGGAACGTTAGAGGTCTTAGGAAGATAGTGAAATCAAAGCAAGTAATGTTTACACTGAAGCACCTACAAACAAAGCTAGCTTTCATCCAAGAAACATTTACTTTCCGGAGAATTCATCCCTTTAAGAAGGAGATGGCCATGTCAAGTCATATCTGCTTCATATTCTTCTCACGCAAGAGGAGATGCAATGCTTGTGGACAAATCTGTTCCACTATGGATTCATACAGGATCCAGCCGGCAGATTTGTTATCTTCCAGGGCTCATTATTAAATCAAGAAATAAATTTAGTAAGTGTATATGGGCCCAATAGCAACGATACAAATTTCTATAATAATCTGTTTCTTACTTTGTCAACATTACATGGTTTCATCCGTATAGCAGGAGAGTTTAACTGTTCTCTTAATCCAAAACTGGATAAATCCTCAGGTGTGGACACTTCTCATATGCAGTGTCGGAAAATAATGCAACAGTTTGTGTGAGTTGAATCTTTGGGATATTTGGAGATATAAAAAACCTTCAAGGCGGGAATATTCATGTTACTCTGCTACTCATAATTCCTATTCACGCATAGATTATTTCCTCATTTCTAAGGAGGTTGCAGGGTGACCTTGGCAGGTTGCAGGGTGATCTGGACAGGTTGAGTGAGTGGGCAGATGCGTGGCAGATGCAGTATAATAGATAAATGTGAGGTTATCCACTTTGGTGACAAAAACAAGGAGGCAGATTATTATCTCAATGCCGTCAGGTTTGTGAGGTTATCCACTTTGGTGGTAAGAACAGGAAGGCAGAGTATTATCTGAATGGTGTCAAGTTAGGAAAAGGCGACGTGCAACGAGATCTGGGTGTCCTAGTGCATCAGTCACTGAAAGGAAGCATGCAGGTACAGCAGGCAGTGAAGAAAGCCAATGGAATGTTGGCCTTCATAACAAGAGGAGTTGAGTATTGGAGCAAAGAGGTCCTTCTGAAGTTGTACAGGGCCCTAGCGAGACCGCACCTGGAGTACTGTGCACAGTTTTGGTCTCCAAACTTGAGGAAGGATATTCTTGCTATTGATGGCGTGCAGCGTGGGTTTACTAGGTTAATTCCCGGAATGGTGGGACTGTCATATGTTGGAAGACTGGAGCAACTAGGCTTGTACACACTGGAATTTAGAAGGATGAGAGGAGATCTTATCGAAACGTATAAGATTATTAAGGGGTTGGACACGTTAGAGGCAGGAAACATGTTCCCAATGTTGGGGGAGTCCAGAACAAGGGGCCACAGTTTAAGAATAAGCGGTAGGCCATTTAGACAATAGGTGCAGGAGGAGGCCATTCGGCCCTTCGAGCCAGCACCGCCATTCAATGTGATCATGGCTGATCATTCTCAATCACTACCCCGTTCCTGCCTTCTCCCCATACCCCCTGACTCCGCTATCCTTAAGAGCTCTATCCAGCTCTCGCTTGAATGCAGTCAGAGAATTGGCCTCCACTGCCTTCTGAGGCAGAGAATTCCACAGATTCACAACTCTCTGACTGAAAAAGGTTTTCCTCATCTCAGTTCTAAATAGCCTACCCCTTATTCTTAAACTGTGGCCCCTTGTTATGGACTCCCCCAACATTGGGAACATGTTTCCTGCCCCTAACGTGTCCAACCCCTTAATAATCTTATACGTTTCGATAAGATCTCCTCTCATCTAAATTCCAGTGTATACAAGCTTAGAACTGAGATGAGGAAAAACTTTTTCAGTCAGAGAGTTGTGAATCTGTGGAATTCTCTGCCTCAGAAGGCAGTGGAGGCCAATTCTCTGAATGCATTCAAGAGAGAGCTAGATAGAGCTCTTTAAGGATAGCGGAGTCAGGGGGTATGGGGAGAAGGCAGGAACGGGGTACTGATTGAGAATGATCAGCCATGAGCACATTGAATGGCGGTGCTGGCTCGAAGGGCCTCCTACTGCACCTATTGTCTATTGTTAGGTAAGGAGGAAGTGCAGCGAGACCTGGGTGTCTTTGTACACCCGTCACTGAAAGTTGGCGTGCAGTTACAGCAGGCAGTGAAGAAAGCTAATGGCATATTGGCCTTCATAACGAGAGGATTTCAGTATAGGTGTAAAGAGGTTCTTCTGCAGTTGTATAGTGCCCTGGTAAGACCATATTTGGAGTATTGTGTACAGTATTGGTCTCCTAATTTGAGGAAGGACATCCTTGTAATTGAGGCAGTGCAGCGTAGGTTCACGAGATTGATCCCTGGGATGGTGGGACTGTCATGTGAGGAAAGATTGAAAAGACTAGGCTTGTATTCACTGGCGTTTAGAAGGATGAGAGGGGATCTTATAGAGACATATAAAATTATAAAAGGTATGGACAAACTAGATGCAGGAAATATATTCTCAATGTTGGGGTTGCACAGAACCAGGGGCCACAGTCTTAGAGTAAAGGGGAGGCCATTTAAAACTGAGATGAGAAGGAACTTTTTCACCCAGAGAGTTGTGAATTTGTGGAATTCTCTGCCACAGAGGGCAGTGGAGGCTAAATCACTGGATGAATTTAAGAGAGAGTTAGATATAGCTCTAGGGGCTAGTGGAATCAAGGGATATGGGGAGAAGTTGGGCACAGGTTACTGATTGTGGATGATCAGCCATGATGACAATGAATGGCGGTGCTGGCTCAAAGGGCCGAATGGCCTCCTCCTACACCTATTTTCCATGTTTCTATGTTTCTATGTTTCAATGAAACCTGTGTGAACGATCCAGTGTATAAAAGTATTGTCATTTCAGATCATGCTTGACTACTAGTTAATTATACCGTTAGGACAACTAGTAGAGGCCTTGCTGTGTGGCGATTAAGCCCACGATGGTTACATGATAAAAAATTCTTAGAATTTGTTGGAAAAAATATTGATACTTATTTCCAACTGAATACAACTCAAACTTCAGCATCAACGAGACGGGAGGCAATTAAAAACTATATCCGAGGCCAAACGATCAGTTATACAAGTAGCAGCTCAAATAAACAACACCTGAAATTGATAAGAGTTAGAAAAAGATATTAAAGAACTTGAGATAGAAATTAAACGACACAATACAAAAGAGACCAGACAGAAATTGGCAATTCTCAGAGCACAGTACAACGAATGCCCACAAATAAAGCAGCATCCAGCCTGCTGAACCTGAAACAGACATTTTATGATCAAGGAGAGAAGGCAGGGAAACTATTGGCCTAACGTATAAAATCATCGCAAAATGAAAGATCAATTTTGGAAATTGAATCTGAGGAAGGGACAACAATAATAAATCCAGAAGAAATTAACAATATTTTTCAATCATACTACTCGAAACTCTATACATCAGATGGTCCAGTCATCTCACAGACCCTCGACAACTTCCTAGACCAGTTAGAGATATCTGTTCTAGAAGAAGGAGCTAAAGCTGAGCTTAATTCCCCAGTTGTACTATCAGAACTGTCAGAGGCCATTGTCAGTATGAAAGGAGGAAAGGCATCAGGGCCAGACGGTATACCTATTGATATTGATAAAAAGTTTCAGGACAAGTCTAACATCAGTGGAGGGGAAGATGCTGGGGTCAATTATAAAAGACGAAATTGCGGAGCATTTGGTTAGCAGTAACAGGATCGTTCCAAGTCAGCATGGATTTACAAAGGGGAAATCATGCTTGACTAATCTTCTGGACTTTTTGAGGATGTAACTAGGAAAATGGACAGGGGAGAGGCGGTGGATGCAGTGTACCTTGACTTTCAGAAAGTCTTCGACAAGGTCCCACATAGGAGATTAGTGTGCACAATTAGAGTACATGGTATTGGGGGTAGGGTACTGATATGGACAGAAAATTGGTTGGCAGACCGAAAGCAAAGAGTGGGGATAAATGGGTCACTTTCAGAATGGCCGGCAGTGACTAGTGGGGTACCGCAAGGCTCGGTGCTGGGACCGCAGCTATTTACAAGATACATTAATGACTTAATGACCAGATTGATCCCGGGGATGGCGGGACTTTCATATGAGGAAAGACTGGATAGACTGGGCTTGTACTCGTTGGAATTTAGAAGACTGAGGGGGGATCTTATAGAAACATATAAAATTCTTAAGGGGTTGGAGAGGCTAGCTGCGGGAAGATTGTTCCCGATGTTGGGGGAGTCCAGAACCAGGGGTCACAGCTTAAGGATAAGGGGGAAGTCTTTTAGGACCGTGATGAGAAAACATTTCTTCACACAGAGAGTGGTGAGTCTGTGGAATTCTCTGCCACAGAAGGTAGTTGAGGCCAGTTCATTGTCTATATTTAAGAGGGAGTTAGATGTGGCCCTTTTTGCTAAAGGGATCAGGGGGTATGGAGAGAAGGCAGGTACAGGCTACTGAGCTGGATGATCAGCCATGATCATATTGAATGGCGGTGCAGGCTCGAAGGGCCGAATGGCCTACTCCTGCACCCATTTTCTATGTTTCTATGTTTCTATGACTTGGAAGAAGGGATTAAAAGTAACATTAGCAAACTTTCAGATGACACAAAGCTGGTACATGGTACAAAAGAAGCATGCAGGTACAGCAGGCATTGAAGAAAGCCAATGTAATGTTGGCCTTCATAACAAGTGGAGTTGAGTATAGGAGCAAAGAGGTCCTTCTACAGTTGTACACGGCCCTAGTGAGACCGCACCTGGAGTAATGTGTGCAGGTTTGGTCTCCAAATTTGAGGAAGGTTATTCTTGCTATTGAGGGCGTGCAGCATAGGTTTACTAGGTTAATTCCCGGAATGGTGGGACTGTCGTATGTTGAAAGACTGGAGCGACTAGGCTTGTATACACTGGAATTTAGAAGGATGAGAGGGGATCTTATTGAAACATATAAGATTAATAAGGGGTTGGACACGTTAGAGGCAGGAAACATGTTGCCAATGTTGGGGGAGACCAGAACCAGGGGCCACAGTTTAAGAATAGGGCGGCACGGTAGCGCAGCGGTAGAGTTGCTGCTTTACAGCGAATGCAGCGCCGGAGACTCAGGTTCGATCCTGACTACGGGTGCTGCACTGTAAGGAGTTTGTACGTTCTCCCCGTGACCTGCGTGGGTGTTCTCCGAGATCTTCGGTTTCCTCCCACACTCCAAAGACGTACAGGTATGTAGGTTAATTGGCTGGGTAAATGTTTTTAAAAAAATTGTCCCTAGTGGGTGTAGGATAGTGTTAATGTATGGGGATCGCTGGGCGGCACGGACTTGGAGGGCCGAAAAGGCCTGTTTCCAGCTGTATATATATGATATGATATGATGATGATAATAAGGGGTAGACCATTTAGAACAGAGATGAGGAAAAACTTTTTCAGTCAGAGAGTTGTAAATCTGTGGAATTCTCTGCCTCAGAAGGCACTGGAGGCTAGTTCTCTGAATGCTTTCAAGAGAGAACTGGATAGAGCTCTTAAGGACAGCGGAGTCAGGGGGTATGGGGAGAAGGCAGGAACGGGGTACTGATTGAGAATGATCAGTCATGGTTACATTGAATGGTGGTGGTGGCTCGAAGGGCTGAATGGCCTACTCCTGCACCTATTGTCTATTAAGCTACTCATCCCATTACTAGACATGTTTGAAGAATCGGTTGGAAAGGGTGAGCTGCCACCATCACTACGGAATGCACTTATAACTTTAATATTAATGCCAGGAAAGCCCTCCACAAAGTGTGAAACCTTTCACCCCATTTCTTTGATCAACTCCGATTGAAAATAATAGCAAAAGTTCTTGCACGGAGGCTTGAGAAACACCTGCCATGTATTGTTGCTCCAGTTCAAAATGGTTTTATTAAAGGAAGACAGGGCTTCCATAATATACGCAGAGTGTTGAATATTATACATGCAAAGAAAGAGTCCCCAGATGCGGCTGTGGTCGGACTAGATGCTGAAAACCCTTTGATAGGGTTGAACATGAATACCTATTTGAAGTGCTTAATCGTTTTGGAATTGGCAGTTACTTCCTCAATTGTATTAAAATCTTATGTTATGATTCAAGGGCTTCAGTAATGACCAATTATATGGTATCAGAGAACAGTTTTCTCTCTCCAGAGGCACAAGGCAAGGGTGCCCCCTGTCACCTCTACTTTTTGTTCTGGCCATTGAGCCTTTAGCTATTGGAATTAGAAGCAACAGCGAGATAGCTGGTATTAAAAATAATGATATTCAGAATAAAATAGGTCTGCCAACTCAAAACTCTGATGGCTTTAAACCATCATGAGGCAGGTGGCCAAATCTCACGGTTTTACCAAATTATTAGAGCTACAGCAAAGGAATTTTCAGAAGTTAAAGGCTTGCGTGGTGTTCAGATCTTGATGAAGAAATTACTGCAGAAGAATAGCAGGATATACGTTTAGTCTCAAGTCCAAACAATAAATACGCGGTTCAATTTACTCCAGTACAAATGGATAATGATATTACTCCTGTTTTACTGCATCGCATTAACCCTAATACACCTGATCTGTGCAACAAGTGTGGTGTACATGAGGGTAGCTTGTTTCATTGCCTTTGGGAATGCCCCATCATCCAAGAGTAATGGAAGGAGATAACTTTATCTATTGCCACGAAAGAGAAGCTTCCACTATGTCCTAAACATTGTATTTTCAGGTGTTTCCCAGTAAGCTGTGAACTTAACAATACAGATACGAAGATGTTTATATTTTGTCTGCTTGAAGCTAAACATTAAATTGCTCTGTCATGGATAAGTTTATAGACCAAACGAGCAAAGTTGGGTTGATGGATTACTGCAGTGTCTTGCTTTGGAGAAACTTACATATAGTTAAGGGGAAATACGACACTTTTTAAAAGATTTGGGGCTCGTTTATGAAATTTCTGGAGGGGGAAGATTTTACTGAGGCCTTGTAGTGAACTGCTGTCTGTCTTTATTTTCATTGTGATTATTGTCTGGTTAGGATATTAAAGGTGGGAGCAGTTTATATTTATATATATATATATATATACACACACACACACACACACATATATATACATACACACACACACACATATATATATATAGTTATTTTTACCAAGTTTGTTTTTGTTTATTCCCTATCCACTATGATGAGGAATAGTTTGTTGTAAACATGTACTACAGCAGAAACGTGCCTTACTTTCTTTATATTTGAAGTGCCTTCAGGTGCCTAAATGTGCCTTGTTGTTGATGTGCCTTGTTATGTTATGTTATGTTATGGTATGTTAAGTGTTTTTGTATGCTGTTCAGAAAAAGCAATTAAAATATATATTTTTTAAAGATATAGCTCTTCGGGCTAACGAAATCAAGGGATATGGGGAGAAGGTATGAACAGGGTACTGATTCTGGATGATCAGCCATGATCACATTGAATGGCGGTGCTGTCTCGAAGGGCCCAATGGCCTACTTTTGCACCTACTTTCTATGTAACTCTCTACTGACATCTACAACAAACCTGCTGACTCCCACAGTTGTGCGGACTACACCAACTCTTGCAAAAGCGCTATCCCCTGCTCTTAAAATCTTCCGTCTCTACCGCATTTTCTCCCAAGATGAGGCTTTCCATTCTAGGATATCCAAGTGTCCCCTGTGGACATAGCAGGATCCCTCACCCACTTCCCTTCTGTGTCGCATAGTTCTGCTCTCGCTCTCTGTCCACCCACATGGAAATAGGGTAGAGTTCCCCTGGTCCTCACCTTTCGGCCTACTAGCCTCTGCATCCAACACATCATCGTCCAACATTTCCATTATCTTCAAATGTGATCTCTCCACCAGTTACATCTTTCCATCTCCACTTCTTTCTGCCTTCCAGAGACTGCTCACTCCACAACTCTTTGGTTCATCCCTTCCACCCAAACCACTACCTCCCCAGGTACTATCCCCTGCAACTGAAGAAGCACATATCCCTATACCTCATCCCTTGGCTCCATGCAGGGACCACTCTGTCCTACAAGTTGAGACAGAGCTTCATGTGCACCTCCTTTAACCTCATCAACTGCATCCAGTGTTCCCAATGTGACCTCCTGTACATCAGTTCTCCAATTGCTAACCATTTTACCTCCATTTCCCATGCTCATAATGACCTTTCTGTCTTGGACCGACTCCATGGTCAGAGTGAAGACAGAGTCAGAGTGAGTCAGCCCCCCACCCCCCCGGCTAGCCTGTGTTCCCTATTACTTCCCATGCTTTGTCCTGCCCCTTCTCCAAGGTTTCCTTCCCACCCCAAAAGTTACCTATCCATGTTCTCCGGGGATGTTGCCTGACCCACACAATGTGCCTTCTTTTGGAATAAAGTTCATTACATAATCGCTTTATGTACAAGATGTACTAGTGGACAGAGGATCAGGGGAGACAGAGCAACTGAAAGAAATTTGCATTAGGCGAGAAATAGTAATGGGTAGACTGATGGGACTGAAGGCTGCTAAATCCCCAGGGCCTGATGGTCTACATCCCAGGGTACCCAAGGAGGTAGCTCTAGAAATCGTGGACACATTGGTGATCATTTTCCAATGTTCAATAGTTTCAGGATCAGTTCCTGTGTTTTGGAGGGTAGCTAATGTTATCCCACTTTTCAAGAAAGGAGTGAGAGAAAGCGGGGAATTATAGGCTAGTTAGCCTGACATCTGTGGAAGACAATAGATGCAGGAGTAGGCCATTCAGCCCTTCGAGCCAGCACCGCCATTCAATGCGATCATGGCTGATCACTCTCAATCAGTACCCCGTTCCTGCCTTCTCCCCATACCCCCTCACTCCGCTATCCTTAAGAGCTCTAACCAGCTCTCTCTTGAAAGCATCCAACGAACTGGCCTCCACTGCCTTCTGAGGCAGAGAATTCCACACCTTCACCACTCTCTGACTGAAAAAGTTCTTCCTCATCTCCGTTCTAAATGGCCTACCCCTTATTCTTAAACTGTGGCCCCTTGTTCTGGACCTTAAACTGTGGCCCCTTGTTCTGGTGGGGAAGATGCTGGAGTCAATTATTAAAGAGGTAATAACGGCGCACTTGGACAGCGGTAACAGGATTAGTCCAAGTCAGCATGGATTTCTGAAGGGCAAATCCTGCTTGATTAATCTTCTGGAATTTTTTGAGGATCTGACAAGTAAAATGGATGAAGGAGAGCCAGTGGATGTAATGTATCTAGACTTTCAGAAAACTTTTGATAAGGTACCACAGGGGAGGTTTCGGAGCAAAATTAGAGTACATGGTATTGGGGGTAGGGTATCGACATGGATAGAGAATTGGTTGGCAGACAGGAAGCAAAGAGTAGGAATAAACGGGTCCGTTTTAGAATGGCTGGTAATGGAGAGTGGAGTGCCGCAAGGCTCGGTGCTGGGGCCACAACCATTTACAATATATATTAAATGATTTGGATGATGGAATCAGAAGTAACACTAGCAAGTTTGTGGATGACACAAAGCTAGGTGGTAGTGTGAACTGCGAAGAGAATGTTAGGAGGTTGCAGGATGACTTGGACAGGTTGAGTGAGTGGGCAGATGCAGTATAATGTAGATAAATGTGAGGTTATCCACTTTGGCGGCAAAAATAAGGAGGCACATTATTATCTCAATGGTGTCAGATTAGGTAAAGTGGAAGTGCAACGAGACCTTGGTGTCTTTGTACACCAGTCACTGAAAGTAAGCATGCAGGTCCAGCAGGCAGTGAAGAAAGCTAATGGCATGTTGGCCTTCATAATGAGAGGATGCGAGTATGCAACAACGAGAGGTCCACTGTTGTTTGTCATTTACATAAATGATCTGGATGATGGTGTGGCAAATTGGATTAGTAAATATGCAGATGATACTAAGATAGGTGGTGTAGTTAATAATGAAGTAGAGTTTCAAAGTCTACAGAGAGATTTGGGCCTTTTGGAAGGGTGGGCTGAAAGATGGCAGATGGAGTTTAATGCTGATAAGTGTGAGGTGCTGCATTTTGGTAGGACAAATCAAAATAGGACGTACTGGGTAAATGGTAGGGAATTGAGGAATGCAGTGGAACAAAGGGATCTGGGAATAACTGTGCATTGTTCCCTGAAGGTGGAATCTCATGTGGATAGGGTGGTGAAGGCGTTTGGTATGCTTGCCTTTATAAATCAGAGCATCGAATATAGAAGTTGGGATGTAATGTTAAAATTGTACAGGGCATTGGTGAGGCCGAATCTGGAGTATGGTGTGCAGTTCTGGTCGTCAAATTATAGGAAGGATGTCGACAAAATGGAGAGGGTACAGAGGAGATTTACTAGAATGTTGCCTGGGTTTCAGTACTTAGGCTACAGAGAGAGGTTGAACAGGTTGGGTCTTTATTCTTTGGAACGTAGAAGGTTGAGGGGGGACTTGATAGAGGTTTTTAAAATTTTAAGAGGGACGGACAGAGTTGACGTGAGTAGGCTTTTCCCTTTGAGAGTGGGGAAGATTCCAACAAGGGGACATAGCTTCAGAATTGAGGGACAAAGGTTTTGGGGTAACATGAGGGGTAACTTCTTTACTCAGAGGGTGGTGGCTGTATGGAATGGGCTTCCGGTGGAAGTGGTGGAGGCAGGCTCGATTTTATTATTTAAGAGTAAATAGGATAGGTATATGGATAAGAGGGGATTAGAGGGTTATGGTCTGAGAGCAGGTAGATGAGACTAGGTCAGAGAGAGTGGTCGGTGTGGACTGGTAGGGCCGAATGGGCCTGTTTCCGTGCTGTAGTTGTTATATGGTTATATGGAGTACAGGAGCAAAGAAGTCCTTCTGCAGTTGTATAGGGCCCTGGTGAGACCACATCTGGGGTATAGTGTGCAGTTTTGGTCTCCTAATTTGCGGAAGGACGTCCTTGCTATTGAGGCAGTGCAGTGTAGGTTCACGAGGTTAATCCCTGGGATGGAGGGACTGTCATATGAGGAAAGATTGGAAAGACCAGGCTTGTATTCACTGGAGTTGAGCAGGATGAGAGAGGATCTTTTGGAGGCATATAAAATTATAAAAGGAATAGACAAGCTAGATGCAGGAAAAATGTTCCCAATGTTGGGGAGTCCAGAACCAGGGGATACAATCTAAGAATAAAGGGGAGGCCATTTGAAACTGAGGTGAGAAAAAAGTTTTTCACCCAGAGTTGTGAATTTGTGGAATTCTCTGCCACAGAAGGCAGTGGAGGCCAATTCACTGGATGAATTTAAAAGAGAGTTAGATAGAGCTCTAGGAGCGAGTGGAATCAAGGGATATGGGGAGAAGGTCGGCACAGGTTACTGATTGTAGATGATCAGCCTCCTCCTGCACCTCAATAATTATGTTTTTTAACTCCCCCTACCCATTCCCATAATGATCTTTCTGTCCTGGGGCTCCTCCATTGCCAGAGTGAGACAACATGCAAACTGGAGGACAGCACCTTATATTCCATAATGGTGTGAACATTTAATTCTCCAATGCAAGGTAATCTCTATGAACCCCATCCCTCCATTTCTTCCACACACTAACTTTCTTGCCCAAACCCCCCCAATTTGCATTTTCTGGGTTCATAATTGGCAACTCTTCAAGCCTTTTGTCTAATACCTTCTGCTTTTTACATCTCTGCTGTTTGTCTTCCTTGAGTTCACCCTTTACATGTCACGCTTCATCTCCCTTGCATTAATACAGTCTGGCCTGCTAAACATGCCAAATATACAATACAAAAAGAGTACCACCTTATCTTAATAGTAATTATGGATTGTTAGTTTTGGGTCAATCGGAATTTTTTTTACTTCCATTCATTTCACCAGCATCTTCTCTGTCACTGGTATCAATCCTTCCCCAGTTTTGATCATGAGCCTTCGATTAAATTATTAATCCTGTTTCTCTTCTGATGGCACTTCATTCCAGTATATTATTTCCTTCGCGATATCATGTAATTTCCCTTGTTGTATCCTTTCTCTCCTGACTTACTTCTTTCCCCTCATTTTATTTGGACTTTTCCAGCTTTCTCCCCCCCCCCCCCCCCTCCAGTCAGTCTGAAGAATTCCGATCCCAAAGCGTCACCTATTCATGTTCTCTGGTCCTGCTCCTGAACTGCATTTTGTGTCCTTTGTTGCAATAAAGTTCAAGTTGAGTTTATCGTCATACTAGACCAAGCAAGGAAGGAGAGTTGGGTTTATCGTCATACTAGACCAAGCAAGGAAGGAGAGTTGGGTTTATAGTCATACTAGACCAAGCAAGGAAGGAGAGTTGGGTTTATCGTCATACTAGACCAAGCAAGGAAGGAGAGTTGAGCTTATAGTCATACTAGACCAAGCAAGGAAGGAGAGTTGGGTTTATAGTCATACTAGACCAAGCAAGGAAGGAGAGTTGAGCTTATAGTCATACTAGACCAAGCAAGGAAGGAGAGGGGAAAAGCAGTGATGCCATCCCCGTTTCTCCTGTGGAGCCGAAGCGACTCCTGCAGCTCGGCTGCAATCTGCGGCGGGGAACGGTGGGGACGGCATGGACCCGTTGCCGGACGGAGAGCGTCTCCCGGGGCCGTGAGTGGACGAGGAGAAGGCATTCCCCGTTTTCTCTCTCACTCCTTTCTTGAAAAATGCACATTTCTTTCAGTTCCTCTGTCTCCCTAGATCCTCTATCCTCCAGTACATCTGGGAGATTGTTTGTGTCTTCCTTAGTGAAGACAGATCCGAAGTACCTGTTCAACTCTTCTGCCATTTCCTTATTAACCACAATAATTTCACCCTTTTCTGCCTTCAAGGGACCCACATTTGTCTTTACTAATCTTTTTCTCCTAACATACCTAAAGAATGTTAGTAGAATGATTCAGCGGGACGTTACTTGGATTGGAGGGCTTGCGTTTTCTGGAGAGATTGGAGAGGCTGTTTTCTGTTTCTGAACAAAAGGGGTCGAGAGGTGATATGATAGAGGTATGCAAAATTATACAGCACAGATATGGTAGCTAACTGGGGGCCGTTTCCCCATAGTCGGTGACTGAAAAGGAATATGTTGATGGTGAAAGAGGAAGTTTAAAGGGGATCCAAGGGTAAATGTTTCACAAACAGTAGTTGGTATCTGGAATGAGCTGCAAGAGGTGGTGGAGGAAGGAACATGTAACCATGTTTAAGAGGCATCTGAACAGGTACTTGAAGGGGCAGGGCACAATGGGATGCAGCAATAACGCAAACGTGGGATTTGTATAGACAGGCATGATGATGGGATATAGTGGGACAAAGCCTGTCTCAGTTCTCTGAAACTTATTGGGAGAATCGAGGGAGATGGGGACAATGCAGGGATATGGTGTTGAGGTAGAATGTGGACACAAGGAACTGCAGATATGGTTTACCAAAAAGGACACAAAGTGCTAGAGTAACTCAGTAGTTCAGGCAACATCGCTAGAGAACATGAGTAGGCAACATTTCAGGTGGGGAGCCATCTGTAGAAGTATTTTTTTGTGCACAAGTAGAAGATTGGGCGGCACGGTAGCGCAGCGGTAGAGTTGCTGCTTTACAGCGAATGCAGCGCCGGAGACTCAGGTTCGATCCTGACTACGGGTGCTGCACTGTAAGGAGTTTGTACGTTCTCCCCGTGACCTGCGTGGGTTTTCTCCGAGATCTTCGGTTTCCTCCCACACTCCAAAGACGTACAGGTATGTAGGTTAATTGGCTGGGTAAATGTAAAAATTGTCCCTAGTGGGTGTAGGATAGTGTTAATGTACGGGGATCGCTGGGCGGCACGGACTTGGTGGGCCGAAAAGGCCTGTTTCCGGCTGTATATATATGATGATATGATATGATTAGTTGTGGTCTTTGTGAACGGTGGGGCAGGGGCAAGAAGCTGAATGGCCTCCTCTTGTTCCTGATGTGATGATTAAACAGCCAAGGGCACTAAGTGGAGAGGAGCAGAGGATGGTTTCCAGGTGTCCCAGCTAATAACAACCCTCATCCCCACCACAGGGGAGGTCATCCTGGAAGCACAGAACTGTGTGTGGGATCTTGCTGTGCACATATCTCATCCCATCTAATCTGGGGTTTTTTAAATAATTTAAAATAATTGTTGTTGTTTATTATGGGTTTTATATACAATAATTACATACTATACTAAATATACAACATTTACATATGTTGTACATCTGCAAGTAAGAATTTCATTGTTCCCTTTCAGGATATACACAAATAAATCCCATGAAATTTGAACACTGACTGCATTGTAAAACACACTCCCAGAAGGTACTGAGCGACAAGTTGACATGATCACCATAAACATAGGAGTTGTCTCAATAATAAAGCCACCCAGCAAAAGCAGGTCACAGTCTAGAGGCAGCACATTCCAATCCCCTCCACAAACCCCAGAGATCAAGCACATTCACACTTGCTGCGCCGTTGCTGCGTCACAGACCTGGTGCCATGGGGTCTTTCAGTCTGGGCCCTTGGGGTCACCGTCACTTCCCTGGCTTGCCGCAGCTCCTGTGCAGCCTGGTCCGCTTATGCACGGCTCTCCCACGCTGCTGCCCCATGGGAGGATGGACTGCAGGATCCTGTGACTCGGCTGAAGCCCCTGTCCAGCCGCTCCTGCAACTGGTCCAGGCCAGTGGAGACGCTGCAGACCAGACCCTGGAGGGCAGCCTTCTGAGCTTGGATCAGCGGTGCCAATGCAGGTGCCTCGGGCTCTGGGGCAGAGGTGGTCCCAGCAGTGCTCACACAACTGGGCAACCGCTGGGTCAGATCCTGCAGACTGGATAGGGTCCGGAGCAAGAGGTGTGCCAGGGTGGGGGCGGACTCTGTGCCCCTGGACAAGGCCTGGCAGCTGCCGGATAGGCTGTCCAAAGCCTCCAGTAGCTGGTGGTGCAGGTGGAAGACCCTGCGTCTGAAGGCTGGGCTGCCGAGCTCTCTGTCCTCGCCATCTTCACCCGCACCAAATGCCAGCCCTCCACTCCGGCCATCGCCCACTCGCTCTGCCCAGCCCACGGCAGGTGGCTCCTGCTCGCCCTCACCCAGCGACTCGCTCCGTGTTGAGCCCATGGACTGTCCCACGCTTTCCCTGCCAGCTCCTGGCTCTGAATGCTGGACTGTGGTGGCTGCTGTACCTCCTGGGAGCTGCTTCTCCTCAGTCTCTCGTCCAGCACGACCCCAAACCTGGGATGCACCTGGAACACACGGCAGAGGCTAGGGTCAGTGAGCAGTGGGAAGTGGATGCAGGAATTGGGAGGAGAGGTGTCCACAAAGGGGGGTAGAGTGGCAGATTTTAACTGTCCAATGAATGACTGGGTGAACTGTCGGATAAAGGGCCTGGAAGGGGTTGTGTGTGTCCAAGAAAGATTCTTCATCAATATGTAAAGGGCCCAACTAGAGAGGCCACACAATGGCCTGCTCTTGGAGAGTGAGGTAGCACAAGTGACTGAGGTGGCAGCAGGTGTTCATCATGTTTAGGCTGTTGGGATCAAACCAATCAACTATACGAACCGTAGAGGTACATTTTAGAATAAAATCTGGAGGGCAAATCGAGAGGACATTGATCTGGCAGGTGAAAGAACATTGCAGGAGATTCTACATATATAAATAACATATATAACAACTACAGCATGGAAACAGGCCTGTCCGGCCCTACCAGTCCACGCCGACCATTCTCCCTGACCTAATCTCATCTACCTGCACTCAGACCATAACCCTCTAATCCCCTCTTATCCATATACCTATCCAATTTACTCTTAAATAATAAAATCGAGCCAGCCTCCACCACTTCCATCGGAAGCCCATTCCATACAGCCACAACCCTCTGAGTAAAGAAGTTCCCCCTCATGTTACCCCTAAACCTTTGTCCCTCAATTCTGAAGCTATGTCCCCTTGTTGGAATCTTCCCCACTCTCAAAGGGAAAAGCCTACCCACGTCAACTCTCAAAATTTAAAAAACCTCTATCAAGTCCCCCCTCAACCTTCTACGCTCCAAAGAATAAAGACCCAACCTGTTCAACCTCTCTCTGAGCCTAAGTGCTGAAACCCAGGCAACATTCTAGTAAATCTCCTCTGTACCCTCTCCATTTTGTCGACATCCTTCCTATAATTTGGCGACCAGAACTGCACACCATACTCCAGATTCGGCCTCACCAATGCCCTGTACAATTTTAACATTACATCCCAACTTCTATACTCGATGCTCTGATTTATAAAGGCAAGCATACCAAACGCCTTCTTCACCACCCTATCCACATGAGATTCCACCTTCAGGGAACAATGCACAGTTATTCCCAGATCCCTCTGTTCCACTGCATTCCTCAATTCCCTACCATTTACCCTGTACGTCCTATTTTGATTTGTCCTACCAAAATGCAGCACCTCACACTTATCAGCATTAAACTCCATCTGCCATCTTTCAGCCCACCCTTCCAAAAGGCCCAAGTCTCTCTGTAGACTTTGAAAATCTACCTCACTATCAACTACTCCACCTATCTTAGTATCATCTGCATATTTACTAATCCAATTTGCCACACCATCATCCAGATCATTAATGTAAATGACAAACAACAGTGGACCCAACACAGATCCTTGGGGCACTCCACTAGACACTGGCCTCCAACCTGACATACAATTGTCAACCGTTACCCTCTGGTATCTCCCATTCAGCCATTGTTGAATCCATCTTGCAACCTCACTATTAATACCCAACGATTTAACCTTCTTAATCAACCTTCCATGTGGAACCTTGTCAAATGCCTTACTGAAGTCCATATAGACAACATCCACAGCCTTGCCCTTATCAATTTCCCTGGTAACCTCTTCAAAAAATTCAAGAAGATTAGTCAAACATGACCTTCCAGGCACAAATCCATGTTGACTGTTTCTAATCAGGCCTTGATTATCCAAATAATTATATATATTGTCCCTAAGTATCTTTTCCATTAATTTTCCCACCACAGACGTCAAACTAATAGGTCTATAATTGCTAGGTTTACTTTTAGAACCTTTTTTAAACAAAGGCACAACATGCGCAATGCGCCAATCTTCCGGCACCATCCCTGTTTCTAATGACGTTTGAAATATTTCCGTCATAGCCCCTGCTATTTCTGCACTAACTTCCCTCAATGTCCTAGGGAATATCCTATCAGGACCTGGAGACTTATCCACTTTTATATTCTTCAAAAGTGTACGTACCTCCTCTTCTTTAATCCTCCTAATTTCCATCACTACTCTACTTGTTTCGCTTACCTCACATAATTCAATATCCTTCCCCTCGGTAAATACCGAAGAAAAGAAATTGTTTAATATCTCCCCCATTTCTTCCGGCTCAGCACATAGCTGTCCACTCTGACTCTCTAATGGACCAATTTTATCCCTCACTATCCTTTTGCTATTGACATATCTGTAGAACCCCTTGGGGTTTACTTTTACATTACTTGCCAAAGCAGCCTCATATCTTTTTTTCGCTTTTCTAATTTCCTTTTTAAGATTCCTTTTACATTCTTTATATTCCTCAAGAACCTCATTTACTCCCTGCCACTTATATTTATTGTATATCTCCCTCTTTTTCCGAACCAAGTGTCCAATTTCCCTGGAAAACCACGGCTCTTTCAAATTATTATTCTTTCCTTTCCACCGAACAGGGACATAAAGACTCTGTACTCTCAAAATTTCACCTTTAAATATCCTCCATTTCTCTATTATATCCTTTTCATAAAACAACAATTTCCATTTCACTCCTTTTAAATCCTTTCTCATCTCCTCAAAATTAGCCTTTCTCCAATCCAAAATCTCAACCCTTGGTCCAGATTTGACCTTCTCCATAATGATATTGAAACTAATGGCATTATGATCACTAGACCCAAAGTGCTCCTCAACACATACCTCCGTCACCTGACCCATCTCATTTCCTAACAGGAGGTCCAACACTGCCCCTTCTCTGGTAGGCACCTCTACGTATTGCTGCAAAAAACTATCCTGCACACATTTTACAAACTCCAAACCATCCAGCCCTTTAACAGAATGTGATTCCCAGTCTATATACGGAAAATTGAAATCACCCACAATCACCACTCTGTGCTTACTACTAATATCTGCTATCTCCTTACATATTTGCTCTTCCAATTCTCGTTCCCTATTTGGCGGTCTATAATACACCCCTATAAGTGTTGCTAAACCTTTCTCATTTCTGAGTTCCACCCAAACAGCCTCCTTAATCGAGCCTTTTAGTCTGTCCTGCCAAAGCACAGCTGTGATATCCTCCCTGACAAGCAATGCAACACCCCCACCTCTTGCCCCTCCGATTCTATCACATCTGAAACAATGAAATCCTGGAATATTTAATTGCCAATCGCAACCCTCCTGCAACCATGTTTCACTGATCGCCACATCATACTTCCAGATGTCAATCCAGGCTCTAAGCTCATCCACCTTTCTTACAATGCTCCTAGCATTAAAATATACACATTTAAGGGACCCATCAGTTCTTATTCTCAGTTTTTTTTTTCCCTTCTTTCTCTCCTACATATTGGGTCTGAGTGTTTCCCTTTTCTGCCTCCTGCCTCACACACTGCCTATTAGCTATCTGTGTTTGAGTCCCTCCCCCCAACCGTACTAGTTTAAAGTCTCCGCAGTTATTTTAGCAAATCTCCCCGCCAGGATATTGGTTCCCCTCGGGTTCAGATGCAACCCGTCCTTTTTGTACAGGTCATACTTCCCCCAGAAGAGGTCCCAATGATCCAGAAACTTGAAACCCTGCTCCCTGCACCAGTTCCTCAGCCACGTATTTATCCTCCACCTCACTCCATTCCTATTCTCACTATCGCATGGCACAGGCAGTAAGCCTGAGATTATTACTTTGGAAGTCCTTTTTTTTAAACTCTCTTCCTAGCCCCCTGAATTCTCCTTTCAGGACCTCTTCCCTTATCCTACCTATATTGTTGGTACCTATATGTACCACGACCTCTGGCTCCTCTCCCTCCCCTTTCAGAATATCCTGGACACGCTCAGACACATCCCGAACACCGGCACCAGGGAGGCAAACCACCATCCGGGTCTCCCGACTGCGTCCACAGAAACGCCTATCTGACCCCCTCACTATAGAGTCCCCTATTACTACTGCTCTCCTCTTCCTTTCCCTACCCTTCTGAGCAACAGGGCCGGACTCCTTGCCAGATAAAGAGTAAAACATTGGCTCGAGAGACAAAGAGCAGCACAGTGGTGCAGGGGTAGAGTTGCTGTCTGACAGCACCAGAGACTTGTTCCATCCTGTCTACGGGTGCTTGTACCTTCTCCTTGTGACCACATGGGATTTCTCCAGGTGTTCCAGTTTCCTCCCACATTCCAAAGTTGTGGAGATTTGTAGGTTTAATGGTTCTGTATATTGTCCTTGGTCTGTAGGATAGAACTAGTGCATGATGGTTGATGGTTGGCAAGGACCAAGGGCTGGAGGCCCTGTTTCCATGCTGTACCTCTAAACTAAAAAATTACTCCCTTTCAAGATCAGCATGGTTGACTACATGTGAAGGCACAGTAGGTGAGGTTTGTAATGAATATTTCTCATTTGTTTTTACAGTGGAGATCATGGAATCTTCAAAGTTGAGACAAATAAATACTGATGTCTTTGACCATATATAGATTATCAAAGAGGAGGTCAGGATTTTAAGATTAGCATCTTCTCGCACATTTAGATGGATACCTGGTCATGTGCATCCCGGTAAGAAACTTGGGAGGAAATTACAGAGCTATTTGTTTCATCTTTAGGGACAGATAATGTTGGGAAGACCGGAGGGTCATGAATGTTGCAACATTATTTAAGGAGAGCAAGAAAAAGCCAGTGCACTGCAGGCCGGTGAGCCTGACATCAGTGAAGGGGAAGTGGAGGGTATTGAGGGATATGATCTACCGGCATTTGGATAGACAAACCTGATTAAGGATAATGAGCATGAATTGATGCATGGGAAATTTGTCTCATAAATCTATGATAATTGTTTGAAGAGGTCTCCAAAGGAATGTTGGGGACACAATGGTGGACATTATCCAAATGCAACAGTTTCACATGGCAGGCTGGTCTGGAAGGCCACTGTGCCTCATATCAGTGGTAGGGAAACCATCGGAAAGAATTCTTCGAGAGGATGTACTCCCATTTGGAAGAAAATGGATGAATTTGAGACAGCCAGCACGGCTTTGTACGTGGCACGTTATGTCTAATTAACTTTATTGAGTTTTTGAGGAGGTGATGATGGAGATGGGGCAGTAGATGTTGTTTACACTTGCGTTAGCATGGCTTTTAATAAGGTCCCTCATGAAAGGTCGATCCTGAAGATTAAGATGTACGAAATTCACAAATGGCTTGGTCATATGGATTCAGAACTGGCTAATTCATAGAAGACAGGGTTGAGGTGGAAATTACATAGTCTGGTTCTATATTTGCCTACGCCACCATATTGAAGTGGTTGCAGACAGTAAGGAATGTTGAAAGATACAGAGGGATATAGGTCAGCTGCAGAAATGGGCGGAGATATAACAGATGGGAGTTTAGTCTGAGCAAGTAAAAGGCATTGCAGTTTGGGAGTTTGAATGTAAAAAGAGTATACAGTCTGAAGAAGGGTCTCGACCAGAACCGTCACCCATTCCTTCTCTCCAGAGATGCTGCCTGTCCCACTGATTTCCTCCAGCTTTCTGTGTCTATGTACAGCATATATCAACCCCTAACAGCATTGATGTGCAGAGGGATCTTTGAATCCAAGTTCATTGCTCACAGAAGGCGGCAGTGCAGTAGATAGGGTTGGCATGAAGGCATAATGTATGCGTGGTGTATTTACCATTTTGAGTTTTGTGTTTCGGCAGCTGAGCCTTGCCGTAGTTCCGGGTATAAAGCATTGTGGGATACCTGATAACACTCTCTGGTGGTGTTGAAGTAAAGCAGCCATATGTTGTATGCTAACCTGTCTCACTCGTCGATTCTTATCATAATACACCACAGTTAAAGTTGGCGACGAGGATAAAACAAGCAGAAAATGCCTATGATAGGTTCCATAGGGGAGTTCGCCCCGAAGACAGAGTCTTGGTCGGCGTATGTGGAACGTTTAGAGCAGTTTTTTGAGGCTAACGACATTGCAGTGGAGAAGCAAGTGGCTACTCTGTTAAGTGTGATGGGAGCATCTACATATGGTCTGTTAAGGAACCTGGTGCAGCCGCTGAAGCCAAAAGATAAGTCCTACGATGACATTGTGAACATTTTAAAGACTCATTTTGAACCCAAGCCGTTGCTTATTGCGGAGATTCCGCTTTAACCGATGCAACCAGCGGGCGGATGAGTCTGTGACCAGTTACGTTGTGGAGCTGAAACAGTGTGCAGTTAACTGTGAGTTTGGAGCGACGTTGAACGAGATGCTTCGGGACCGTTTTGTCAGTGGGATTTGTAACGAGGCAAGCCAGCGACGGCTGTTGTCGGAGTCCAACCTGACTTTTGCACGGGCATTTGAAATCGCCCTCAGCATGGAGACTGCGGAGAGAGACACGCAGCAGCTGTGGGGACACGAGGTACGTCGGAACCAAGTGCATGAAGTGGATGCGCACACGGTTAAGCAAACGGGGAGGAACTGCCATAGATGTAATGACAAAAATCACAGCCCACAGGTGTGTCGCTTTAAAGATGCAAAGTGTTACAACTGTGGTAAAACCGGGCATATTAAAAGGGCATGCAGAGGAAAAGTGGCGGCGGCACCGACACAGAGCAGATATAAACGACAGACTGATAAAAACACAAAGTATGTGGAGGCAGAGGAAATAGTGTTGCCAATGTTTTCATTAGTAAATGGCAACAACTGTAAACAAGCATACCGGGCATGTTTTGTGGTTAATGGCAAAGAAGTCAAACTAGAAATTGACACCGGAGCTGCCGTGAGCATTATCTCAGAGGAGCTGTTTCAGACCACCTTTTTAAAGCAACCACTTGGGCTTGCTGAAGTCACACTGAAGACATACACAGGTGAGGTTATTCCTGTGTTGGGACAGTTTGAAGCCACTGTCAAATATGAGAGTCAGAGTGAGCAGCTACCAATGATTGTGGTAAAGGGAGCAGGACCAGCTTTGTGTGGAAGGAACTGGTTAAAAAAGCTCACCTTAAACTGGAAAGAAATTAAACATGCCAGTGACAAGTCTCATCAGGAAGACATAAAGCATATTAAGGAGATGCCTCACCTGACATCAATACAGGATGTACTGGAGTTACACGCTGAAGTGTTTAAAGATGAACTTGGCACTCTGCGTGATGTCAAAGCAACAATTCTGGTGGAACCAGGGGCCCGCCCAAAGTTTTGCAAAAGCCGCCCACTGCCATTTGCCATGAAAGCACGAGTGGAGGCTGAATTGGACCGACTGGAAAAGGCCAACATAATTACTCCAGTCAAACATAGTGAATGGGCAGCACCCGTTGTTCCGGTTGAAAAAAAGGACCATACCATTCGTCTGTGTGGAGATTACAAACTCACTGTAAACCAAGCTGCCACTACAGAGACTTATCCATTGCCACGGATAGAGGAGCTGATGGCAACCCTCAGTGGAGGAAAGGTGTTTTCAAAGATTGACCTCGCCTCAGCGTACCAGCAGGTACTTCTGGAGGAAGAATCAAAAAAACTGTTGACCATTAACACACACCGAGGCTTATTTGTCTATAACAGACTGGCTTTTGGTGTGAGCGCAGCACCCTCCATCTTCCAAAGAATCATGGAGAACCTCATGAAAGATCTGAATGTAGTGGTGTATCTGGATGATCTCCTCATCACAGGAAAAACTGAACGAGAGCATCTGCAAAACCTGCATAAAGTGCTACAGAGACTGCAGGAGAGCGGACTGAGAGTCAGGGACGCAAAGTGTGAGTTTGGAAAGAAACAAATCGAATACTTGGGTCATGTGTTAAACAGCCAGGGCATTCAGCCGTCACCGGAGAAAGTCAGAGCAATAAAGGATGCACCAGCCCCCACCTGTGTGAAAGAGCTGAGAGCTTTCTTGGGACTAGTGAATTATTATGGACGGTTCATGCCCAACCAAAGCACCGTGCTTGCTTCCCTGTACAGGTTGCTGAAAGACCAGGTGTCGTGGGAGTGGAAAAGTCGAGAGCAGAAAGCTTTTGACAAGTGCAAATCGCTGCTCACAAGTGACAAGATCCTGGTGCACTATGACCAAAAGCTTCCTCTCACTCTGGCCTGTGACTCCTCGGCGTATGGCATTGGAGCTGTCATACAACACAAAATGCCTACAGGGGAGGAGCGCCCCATCGCCTTCTCATCACGCACATTATCCCCTGCTGAGAAGAAATATTCTCAGATTGAGAAAGAGGGACTGGCGCTCATTTTTGGTGTAAAGAAGTTTCACCAATACCTGTGGGGGAGGAAATTCAAACTTGTGACTGATCACAAACCCCTGCTAACACTGTTTGGAGAACACAAAAGCCTGCCTACCATGGCTGCAGCTCGAATCCAAAGATGGGCAATAATTCTCTCTGCCTATGATTATCACATTGAGTACTGTGCCTCAGGGAAACATGGTAATGCAGATGGCCTCTCAAGAGTTCCGCTGCCTGACACAAACGACGCAGGGACCACAGCCATCACTGACAGCGTATACACACTGTTAACTGAACATCTTGAGCAGGCTCCACTGAACGCAGACCAAGTGGCACGTGCAACACGCACAGACAACGTGTTGTCAAAGGTGCTGAAATTTGTCATGGATGGCTGGCCTGCTGAAGTGGATGAGACTCTGAAAGCTTTCCACACGCGTAGATGTGAACTTTCAATAGAGCGAGGATGTGTCCTGTGGGGCACCAGAGTGGTGATTCCTGAAAAGTTGAGAAAAACTGTTTTAAAGGAGCTGCATTCTGGCCATCCAGGAATTGTGAAAATGAAAGCACTAACACGCAAGTACGTATGGTGGCCTAAAGTTGATGCAGAGGTGGAGCAAGTTTGCAGAGCATGCGAGTCATGTCAATTGGAGCAAAGGATGCCTCGTCAGGTGCCTTTGCATCCATGGGAATTTCCTGGCCAGAGCTGGAAAAGACTACACATAGACTTTGCTGGTCCATTTTTGGGACACACTTTCATGTTGGTGGTGGATGCTTACTCCAAGTGGTTGGAGGTGTTTAAAATGTCTAGCATCACATCACAAGCCACTATCACACGACTGAGAAGACTGT
The DNA here is from genome assembly GCF_053455715.1 of Rhinoraja longicauda. NCBI lineage: Eukaryota > Metazoa > Chordata > Chondrichthyes > Rajiformes > Arhynchobatidae > Rhinoraja > Rhinoraja longicauda. Next base: position 14,543,535 of record NC_135993.1, read on the forward strand.
TCGCAGCTTATGGATTGCCGGAGCACATTGTCACGGATAATGGAACGCAGTTCACGTCAGAGGAGTTTAAAAACTTCATGCAGCAGAATGGAATCCTTCATTCTACAAGTGCTCCTGGTCACCCCGCCTCGAATGGCCTGGCAGAATGGTACGTTCAGTCATTCAAGGGTGGAATGAAAAAGCTGACACACACCGCAATGGATGTGGAGGACAGGGTCTCCATCTTTTTGATGCAGTATCGCACCACACCAAACTGCACTACTGGTCAGTCACCTGCTGACCTGTTTCTGAACAGACACGTGCGCACCCGTCTGGATTTCATCCGTCCGGACACAGCAGCCGCTGTTCGTAAAAAACAGTACAAGCAGAAGTTTCACCATGACCTCCGTGCAGCAGACAGGTGTTTCTCAGTGGATGACCCAGTGTATTTATACAATACGGCTGGGGGAGAACGCAAATGGATTCCTGGAGTCATAGTGGATCAAACAGGACCGGTGTCTTACAAAGTACAAGGAGGAGACACCGACATCACCTACAGGAGACATGGAGATCAGCTGAGATTCAGAGTCATGGGAGATGGACTGGATCAGGACACTGAAAACTCAACCACTGACACTTCTGCACCGAGCCAACCCGCACAGCCGGAGGACATGTCATCATGCAGCGAGCCAGGGACTGTGGACAGTACAGCTGCAGCTGCTGCGCCGCTGAGTCCACGCCGATCATCAAGGGTCAGGAAGCCTCCAGACCGCTATGTCCCTTAAGCTTCATTTTTTTTTTTTAAAAGGGGAAATGTTCGGCATGAAGGACTGTTTAGTTGTTTAAGTTGTTTTCATTAATATGAACACACAGATGGACTGAGACTTGTTAAAACTACAAGAGGGTCTCTAGTGATAACAAGTAACTTTGCATAGTAGTAATTTTGGGAATGGTTATTGTTAGTAATAAGGCACTTGCTAATTTCAGTTATTTAAGTTTACCTTCATTTTAAAAAGGGGGTAATGTGGTGTATTTACCATTTTGAGTTTTGTGTTTTGGCAGCTGAGCCTTGCCGTAGTTCCGGGTATAAATCATTGTGGGATACCTGATTACACTCTCTGGTGGTGTTGAAGTAAAGCAGCCATATGTTGTATGCTAACCTGTCTCACTCGTCAATTCTTATCATAATACACCACAGTATGCTTGCCTTCCTTGCTTGGGACATTGAATATGCGTCAGGAAGTCATGATGCAGATGTAGGCCTTTGGTGAGGCCGTATTTGGAGTATTGAGTGCAGTTCTGATTGCTCCACTGTAGGAAAGAAGTGGAGGCTGTGGAGAGAGTGCATAGGTTGTTTACCACACAGCCGCCTAGATTGGAGGGTTTTAGCTATAGCGAGAGGTTGGAGAGACTTGGATCATTTTCTGTGGAATGTCGACGTTTGAGTGGAGACTTGATAGAAGTCAAGTTTATTTGTCACATACACATAAATGTGCAGTGAAATGAAAGATTACCCACAGTCCAACAACAAGAGCAATAAAAATAAGCAATAACACACACAATCAAACAAAAAGAAACATCCATCACAGTGAGTCATATTATATGAAAGGCAGAGACAGGTAAGACAGCAAACTGATTGGTGAGGTTCTGTGCTGTTGTATATGGAGCTAATTGGACACAAAATGCTGGAGTAACTCAGCCGGACAGGCAGAGTCTCTGGAGAGAAGGAACGGGCGATATTTTGGGTCAAGACTCATCTTCAGACCCGGGGACCGTGGGGAACTCAGCGTCATAGAGTCGTAGAGTCCTACAGCACAGAAAGAGGCCCTTCGGCCCATCGTGTCCGTGCCGCCCGTTACCAAACCCAGTCTAATTTTAATCCCATTTTCCCGCATTTGGACTGTAGCCCTGAATGTTGTAGCATTTCAAGTGCCCATCCAAATGCTTCTTAAACGTTGTGAGTGTTCCCGCCTCCACCACCACCCCAGGCAGTGAGTTCCAGACTCCAACCACCCTCTGGGTGAAAAAGTTATTTCTCACATCCCCCCGAAACCTCCCTCCCCTTACCCTGTATCTATGTCCCCTCGTTGTTGAACCTTCCACCAGTGGAAGAAGTTCCCCGCCATCTACCTTATCTATGCCCCTCATGATCTAGTACACCTCGATCATGTCCCCTCTCAGCCTTCTCTGCTCCAGGGAAAACAACCCCAGTCTGCTCAGTCTCTCCTCATAGCCGAGGCCCTTCATCCCTGGCAGCATCCTGGTGAATCTCCTCTGCACCCTCTCCAAAGCTATCACATCCTTTCTATAATGTGGTGACCAGAACTGTACACAATACTCCAGCTGTGGCCACACCAGTGTTCTGTACAGTTCCATCATTACCCCACTACTTTTATATTCGATGCCCCGGCTAATGAAGGCTAGTAACCCATATGCCTTTTTGACCACCCTGTCCACCTGTCATGCTGTCTTCAAGGACTTGTGTACCTGTACTCCAAGGTCCCTCTGTACCCCTGTCTTCCCTAGGGTCCTTCCATTCATGGTGTACTCCCTCTCCAAGTTATTCCTGCCAAAGTGCATCACCTCGCACTTTTCAGGATTAAATTCCATCTGCCACTGCTCCGCCCATCTGACCATCTCATCTATATCTTCCTGCAGCTTGCAGATCCCTTCCTCGCTATTCACCACCCCCCCTACCTTTGTATCATCTGCAAACTTGCTGATCATGCCCTGTACGTTGACATCCAGATCATTAATGTAGATTACAAACAGTAAGGGACCCAACACCGATCCCTGCGGCACCCCACTGGACACCGGCCTCCAGTCACAGAAGCACCCTTCTATCATCACCCTCTCTCTGCCTTCTGTCACTAAGCCAGTTTTTTTAATCCATTTTGCCAAGGTGCCCTGGATCCCATGGGCTCTTACCTTCTTGACTAGTCTCCTGTGTGGGACCTTGTCAAAAGCCTTACTGAAATCCATGTATACCACATCCACTGCACTACCTCCATCTACCTCCTTGGTCACCCCTTCAAAAAATTCAATCAAGTTAGTCAGACACGACCTTCCCTTAACAAAGCCATGTTGACTATCGTTAATTAACCCTCGATCCTCCAAGTGAAGACTGATTCTGTCCCTCAGAATCTTTTCTAGCAGCTTCCCCACCACCGATGTCAGACTCACCGGCCTGTAGTTCCCAGGTTTATTCCTACTGCCCATTTTAAATAATGGCACCACATTAGCTATCCTCCAGTCCTCCGGTACATCCCCTGTTGCAAGAGAGGCTCTGAAAATTTGTGCCAGAGCCCCCGCAATCTCCTCCCTTGCCTCTCTCAGCATCCTGGGATACATCTCGTCAGGGCCCGGAGACTTATCCACTTTTAAGCCTGCCAGAGCCTCCAGCACCACCTCCTTGTCAATAGCAATATGCTCAAGAACATCACAACCCTCCTGCTCCATTTCTACGTCCGCATCGCCCTCCTCCCTCGTAAAAACAGATGCAAAAAAATCATTTAAAACATCTCCTACATCCTCTGGCTCCACACACAGCTTTCCACTATGGTCCCTGATGGGCCCCACTCTTTCCCTCGTTATCCTCTTACCCTTGATATACTTATAGAACACTTTGGGATTTTCTTTTATTTTGTCCGCTAGTGCTATCTCATGGCCCCTTTTTGCTCTCCTAATTTATTTTTTAAGAACCGCCCTACACCTTCTGTATTCCTCTAATGATGCCTGTGCCTTAAGTTCTTTATGACTTCCAAAAGCCCCCCCTTTTTTTCGAATCAATCCTACTATATCGCTCGACATCCAAGGTTCTTTGGACAAGTTGGTCCCATCCTTAAACTTTAGGGGAACATGCTTCCTCTGTACTTTTTCAAATATTCCTTTGAATGACTCCCACTGTTCTGATGCGGTCCTCCCCACGAGAAGCTGATCCCAGTCCACCAGGGCCAACTTCTGCCTTATCAGATTCAAATCAGCCTTGCCCCAATTTAGAAATTTTCCCTCTGGTCCCTCTTTATCCTTTTCCATTACCACCTTAAATATCACTGAATTGTGATCACTGTCACCAAAGTGCTCTGCCACTGACACTTCAGCCACCTGTCCGGCCTCATTTCCCAAGATTAAGTCCAATACCGCCCCCTCCCTTGTTGGACTTTCAACATATTGGCTCAAAAAGCCCTCCTGGATGACCCTTAGGAACTCTGCGCCCTCAGGGCCCTTGACACTTTGGCTATCCCAATCAATATTCGGGAAGTTGAAATCCCCTACTATTACTACCCTGTTGTTTTCACACACCCCCGAGATTTGCCTACAAATTGTTCTTCTATTTCCCTCTAACTGTTTGGGGGTCTGTAGGATACACCCAGTAAGGTGCATGCCCCTTTTCTATTTCTCAATTCCACCCAAATAGCCTCATTTGAGGAACCCGCTAATATGTCATCCCTTCTTACAGCAGAAATAGATTCTTTGATTAATACTGCAACACCCCCTCCCCTTTTTCCCTGCTCTCTGTCTCTCCTGAAGATTCTATATCCTGGAATATTGAGCTGCCAGTCCTGCCCTTCCTTCAACCATGTTTCCGTAATGGCAACAATGTCGTACTCCCATGTGTTCAGTAACACCTTCAATTCATCCCCCTTGCTTCCAATACTCCTTGCATTAAAATAAATGCCGTTCAGACTTGCCCTACCCCATTGTGCTGGGGCATTCTTGTTCTGCCTCCCAATCTGACCATTTTTTTCCTCTATATTTTCCCTCTCCTCACCCCCTATACTAGCTCCATGCTGTATCCCAACCCCCTGCCAAATTAGTTTAAACCCTCCCCAACAGTGCTAGCAAACCTCCCCACCAGGATATTGGTCCCCCTCTGGTTAAGGTGGAGACCGTCCGGCCTATACAGTTCCCACCTTTCCCAGAAACAGGCCCAATTATCCAGAAAAACGAATCCCTCCCCCCTGCTCCAACTCCTGAACCACGCATTAAGCTGCTCTATCCTCCTATTTCTATACTCACTAGCTCGTGGCACAGGGAGTAATCCAGAGATTACAACCTTAGAGGTCCTGCACTTCAATCCTCTACCTAGCTCCCTAAATTCTTGTTTCAGGACCTCATCCCTCGTTTTACCAATGTCGTTGGTTCCAATGTGTACAATGACCTCTGACTGGTTCCCCTCCCCCTTCAGGATGCCCTGCAGCCGTTCCCTGACATCCTTGACCCTGGCACCAGGGAGGCAACAGACCATCCTGGAGTCACGTCTACGGCCACAGAAACGCCTATCTGCTCCCCTTACGACAGAGTCCCCTACCACTATTGCATGCACACTCTCCGCTTCCCCCCCCCCGGCTGAACTGCAGTAGCACCCACGGTGCCCGTAGGTTGGCCACTGCTACCTTCCCCTGGTAGGCCATTCCCCCCAACAGTATCCAAAACGGTATACCTGCTAGTGAGGGGGATGTCCACAGGGGTACCCTGCTCTACCTGCCTTACCTTCCTATTCTTTCTGATGGTCACCCATTTCCCTTCTACCTGTACACCCCTAGGCTGCGGTGTGTCCAGCTCCCTAAAGGAGTAGTCCACACTCCTCTCAGCATCGCAAATGCTCCATAACCCGTCCACCCTCAACTCCAGTGCCGCAATGCGGTCAGTAAGTAGCTGAATGTGGACACATTTCCCACATACGTGGTTGTCAGGGGTGTCATTAGACATTAGAACTAGTACATAATCCCTGAAAATAGGCAGATAGGATGGTGAAGAAGGCATTTGGCATGTTGGCCTTATTCAGACAGGGCATTGATAACATAAGCTGGGACGCAATGTTACAATTGTTTGGCGGGCTGCACTTGGAGCATTGTATAGTTTTGGATACCGGGCCATAGGAAAGATGACATTAAGCTGGAAATAGTGCAAAGAACATTTACAAAAGTGCTGGCACGACACAAGAGCCTGAGATACAGGGAGAGGTTGGTCAGGCTCAGATATTATTCTCTTGAGAGTGGGAGAATTTAGGGTGACTAGAGAGAGGTGTCTAAAATCTTGGCGGCAGATATAGGGTTAATGAACACATTCTATTCTCATGGAATGTGAATCAAAAAGAAGAGCAAATGGTTTTAAGGTGAGACAAGAAAAATGTAAAAGGTTTCTCAGTGATAACATTCACACAGATGGAAGAGATTCCCAAAGGAAGTAGTTGGGGTGGGTACAATAACATTTAAAAGAGATCTGGCAGGACACATGGTTAGGAAAGGTTAAGTGGGATAAGGGCCCAATGCAGGCATTTGAGGCAGGTTTAAGTTGGCATCTTTGTCGGCATGGATGGGTTAGGTTTGTTACCATGTGTTGTCACTTTACGACTCTAATCCCTAGGATGAAAGAGCTGTTCCATCAGATGGTTTGGAAAAGAAAATTTAAAAAACTGCAAATGCAGGAATTTTGCAGCAAAATACTGGAATATCTCAGCAGGTGAAGCAGCACCTGGGGCGAGACAGTCAACAATCTTAATCTGCAGACTGTTTCACCTTCCACTGATGCTGCCTGATCTGCTGAGTTTTTCCCTGCATCTTCTGTATTTGGAAAGAGATTGGGTTTGTTTTATTGGAAGATCAGAGGAATGAAGGGTAATCTTATTGAAACATTTAATTTCCTCGGGGAACCACTGGGCACATAAAGAGATATTCTCACTGGTGGGAGAATCAGCAGCAAGGGATGTACTTTTGACATCATGGGCCAGATATTTAAACTGAGTAATGGAGAAATTTCCACCGGCACAGAGTAGTGAACTCTGGAGTTCTACGTCCAGTGAGTTGTGGAGGCTGGATCAGCAGCAATAGTTAATGGGGAAATGGGTCAATGCTTAAAGGATCAGGGGACTGAAGACACTGAGGGTCTGACACAGAGGAAGAGCCAATGCCTGGGACGGATCATACATATGGTGGGACAGCCCAGAGGGGCCGAGTGGTCCACTCCTGCTCCTGTTTACTCATGGGCTTGTGAGCCGCATCAGGTGTCTCCAAGAGGGACACACATCCTGGGCACTAGCCTCTGGAAGGGGAGAGGGTAAGTGGGATGGGCCTTACCCTGTGGGGGCTGAGCACCAGTTGGTTGCTTCTCCAGTCTCCTCCTGCCAGCTCTCCAAAGATCTGGGGCTTCCTGCTCCACACGGCTCAATGGAAGAACGCAGTTCCTCTCTCTTTGTCTGTGTGCCAGCTTGTCCTGTGGAAGTGTCACAAATCATTTGATGAGCACAGGAAGCAATTCGACTGTCCACTCTGTACCAGCTCAAGACTCCACACCAGCCAGCCCACTCCCTGTGCTCCCTCCAACAGACTAATCCAACTGTGTAGGAAGGAACTGCAGATGCTGGTTTAATCCGAAGATGGGCACAATGTGCTGGAATCACTCAACAGGACAAGCAGCATCTCTGAAGAGAAGGAATGGGTGAAATTTCGGTTTGAGACTGAAGAAGGGTCTCGACCCGAAACATCACCCATTCCTTCTCTTCAGAGATGCTGCCTGTCCCGCTGAGTTACTCCAGCTTCTTGTGTCTATCATCCGGCTAATCCAACTCCCTCTTCAAAGAAACCTTCCTCCACCGTTTACTTCAGCATGTGTGTTCCCGATCCCACCTACTTGGAAGGTTAGAGAGACATCAAGTATAGTGCAATCCTGATTCCAACCACTTTCTGTGTTAGAGAAACTTCCTCAGTTCTGTGTCGGACACTTTACCTTAATTCTGTCCTTTGGTTACTTACCTGCCAACCAAGGACACAGTGCATTCTCAATCTCATGTTTGCCATGTTAAAGAATCCCTCAATTGGTCAATGTCCAACCATGTTGACCAGGAAAGCACACAACACCTTTACTTCCACAGTAGACTGAGGAAATCTGGCATTTCCCAAAAGAATCTAACCAATCACTACTTTTGGGATGCATCACACATTGCTGTAGCAACTGCTCCCCCCAAGATTACAAGAAATTGCAGAGAGTTGTGGACGCAGCCCAAACCGTCAAATAGGACCAGACTTTCCCAACCCCGCCTTCATCTATACTTCATGCTGCCTCAAGAGAGCAGCCACAACAATAATGGATTATTTATACCCCAGTCATTTTTCTCCCTTCCCTCAACAGTCAGATGATACAAAAGCTAAAGTGTACCACCACAATTGGAAACAGTTTCTCCCTGAATGTTATCAGACACTTTGAATGGTCCTTTTATAAGGCAAGGGCATAGTCCTCCTCACAAAATATCTTAATGGAACCCTGTCATTTTTAATCTACACATTCTTGCAGATGTATTACTGCATTCTGCACTCTGTTTACTTTCTCTTTCTGCATCGTCTGTTATACTTTAGTTTAGCTTAGAGATACAGCGCAGAAACAGGCCCTTTCGGCCCACCGCCGACCAGCGATCCCCGCACATTAACACTATCCTACACCCAGGAACAGTATCTCATATTTCGCTTGGGCAGCTAACAGCCCAGCGGTATAAATATTGATTTCTCTAAAATGAAGTAACCCTTGCTTTCCCTCTTTCCATCCCTACCCTCTCCTAGTTCTACAATTAGCTCTACTGTCTTCTTGATTCCATTTTACTGAATGTAATCTCGTTGTCACCTTCTCCTCATCTAACAATGAACCATTCTACACTTTTCTGGATTGTCCCCTGATCTGTGTTCTCATGCCTTACCTTTCCATATCTCTATATGTCCCTCTCCCCTGACTCTCAGTCTGAAGGGTCTTGACCCAAAACTTCACCTATTCCTGCTTTAAAAGGTTAAATGCTTTAATCCCCTGTCTCTCTGTATTGTATTGTATTACACTGTCTATTTGTATTGTATTGTATCATATTGTACTACACTGTCATCCCCTCTCTCTATGTTTTGCATTTGTATTGCACTATAGCCTCCGAGGCACTCTGTTTCATCCCATTCGTTGCATGATCTGTAAGGAGTGGAATGACAAATAAACTAAAACTAAACGAAACTGTCCAGAGATACTGCCTGTCCCACTGAGTTCCTGCAACATTTTGTGTCACCCCCATGAGAACGGTTTCTCTCTGTTGGCAGCTCCCGTGATTCTGAACCCCATTAGAATCTCTCACAACACCCTCTGTTCCAGGAGGAATGGCCTCGGCCTCTCGACTCTGACACAGAACTGATCACTTATCGCTAGAATCTTCTCCACACCTTCACCTCTTTCTTGACGTGAGGTGCCCGGAAGAGACCATGCACTCAATCAGACTATGAGGAACAGGAGGACGCCGTTCGGTCCCTTAAGCCTGTTCCCCATTTTAATTGTTCTTGCTGAGCTGACTTTCCTCAAAACTACATTGCCTATTATCCCGGCTCCCTCAACGAGGAACGATCTGTCCATCCCACCGTGGTGTGCTCCTGGTTTCACCTCTGGCAGCTGTCTGGGGAAAGTGATTCTAAAGACAGCTCACCCTTTCAGAGAAGAAATCCTAAATATTATTTAAAACTACTGTCTTTATTTTGAGCCCACTGCGTCTCTTGTGGCTCCGTGGACACGGACTTGGCTTCTTGTCCCAAAGGAAAGTCGCTTCACCAGCGCAGCCGTACAGAAGGCAGCGACCCCACTCACCCTGGCCGTCCGAGTCAAGTCATTGAACTTCTGGCGACACTGTTCCCCTGTCCTGGGGCTATTGCTGCGGGCGTTCACGCTGACGGCCAGCTCCTTCCAAGCCTGGCGAAGGGTGTGCCGGAGCAGCGGCCTCCCATCCGTGGGAAAGAAGACCTCCCTGCGGGACTTCACCTGCTCCAGCAAGACCTCCACGGCCGCGTCGCTGAACCGCGGGGCTTTGGGCTGAGCCATCCCGCGTGTAGAGGAGTCCCGGGTCCCCGGACGAGAGCACGGAAGGAGAGCGGCATCTGGGCCGACGACTGACTGGGAGACCGAGGGCAGCGCCGTCCTGGCGGCCGGAAACCCCTCCTCCTGTTTGGGCGCCGGGCCGGGCCGGGCCGGTCCACAGCTTGTTCATTCCCACCAATCAGGGGGAAAGTGGGACTGCCGGTCAGAGCGCTGCTCGCCAAAGACACTAGAGGAGCAAGATAGACCACTCGACTGTACAAACCGCAGTAGGTCATGGAGACATCTCAGCGCCATTTTAGTAGGCAGATTCTGTGGTCAACACTGGGCAGTGTTCACAGCTTTCTGCGATTCTTCGTATATGAAATGTTTGCAAACAAATATTTTTGTTCAGCTTCTTGGATAAGTTGATAGTTGACATTTATAACAATTTCTTGAAGAGTTGCTGCTTCGTGATCGTTAAAATTTAGATGTTACTGATTGCACGAGATATCCACTCCGTATCAGGCCAATTGATCATATTTAATGAACTGTTCTTTGCTTTCTCTGTTAATTTTAATTTCACCTCCACGAGCTGTATCTCTTTTTGTTTTGTTTGAAAGAGTCATGGAAGCAGAGATTAGGCATTTGTAAACAATAGAACTCTACTGTATCCACAATATAATTGAAAAGACATTTAACTTTATACCTTGAGCCAAGAAAATTTGAATTGGTTAGTTAAATTATTTGAATTGGTTAGTTAATTATTAGTTAAAAACCGTTGGTAGCCACGAAAATGACGAATGCTGCCTGACGTGATGCAGAAACACGAATCCAATTCAAATAAACAGTGGTGGAGTAAATCACCGGGTCAGGCAGCAACTCTGGAGAAAAAGGATGGGTGATGGGGGGGGGTGAAGAGCTATTATAAATCAGGACCTGATCTTTTCATTGGTTAGCTGATATGCGAAACAGTGCACCACGCACACAAAATGATGTAAATCTTACCATGAATGACAGAAATAGAACGTTTTTTCCTTGTTTATGAAGTGCATTTTGGAATGATGTAAAATTGAAGGGGGAAACTCCTTACCCGCAAATGTGTTGTTATGAGATATTCACATTTGAAGAATCCATAAATCACAAAAAAAAAACAAGGTGCCTATGGTATCAAAAACTGCTGGAGTAACTCAGCGGGTCAGGTAGCATCTCTGGAGAGAAGGAAAGGGGGACGTTTCGGGTAGAGTAGGTGGGTGGAACAAAGAAAGGATATTTTTTGAGGATGTAACTAGGAAAATTGACAGGGGAGAGTCAGTGGATGTGGTGTACCTCGACTTTCAGAAAGCCTTCGACAAGGTCCCACATAGGAGATTAGTGGGCAAAATTAGAGCACATGGTATTGGGGGTAGGGTACTGACATGGATAGAAAATTGGTTGACAGACAGAAAGCAAAGAGTGGGGATAAATGGGTCCCTTTCCGAATGGCAGGCAGTGACCAGTGGGGTACCGCAAGGTTCGGTGCTGGGACCCCAGCTATTTACGATATACATTAATGACTTAGATAAAGGGATTAAAAGTACCATTAGCAAATTTGCAGATGATACTAAGCTGGGGGGTAGTGTGAATTGTGAGGAAGATGCAATAAGGCTGCAGGGTGACTTGGACAGGTTGTGTGAGTGGGCGGATACATGGCAGATGCAGTTTAATGTAGATAAGTGTGAGGTTATTCACTTTGGAAGTAAGAATAGAAAGGCAGATTATTATCTGAAAGGTGTCAAGTTAGGAAGAGGGGATGTTCAACGAGATCTGGGTGTCCTAGTGCATCAGTCACTGAAAGGAAGCATGCAGGTACAGCAGGCAATGAAGAAAGCCAATGGAATGTTGGCCTTCATAACAAGAGGAGTTGAGTATAGGAGCAAAGAGGTCCTTCTACAGTTGTACCGGGCCCTGGTGAGACCGCACCTGGAGTACTGTGTGCACTTTTGGTCTCCCAATTTGAGGAAGGATATTCTTGCTATTGAGGGCGTGCAGCGTAGGTTCACTAGGTTAATTCCCGGAATGGCGGATCGTATGTTGAAAGGCTGGAGCAATTAGGCTTGTATACACTGGAATTTAGAAGGATGAGGGGGGATCTTATTGAAACGTATAAGATAATTAGGGGATTGGACACATTAGAGGCAGGAAACATGTTCCCAATGTTGGGGGAGTCCAGAACAAGGGGCCACAGTTTAAGAATAAGGGGTAGGCCATTTAGAACGGAGATGAGAAAGAACTTTTTCAGTCAGAGAGTGGTGAAGGTGTGGAATTCTCTGCCTCAGAAGGCAGTGGAGGCCAGTTCGTTGGATGCTTTCAAGAGAGAGCTGGATAGAGCTCTTAAGGATAGCGGAGTGAGGGGGTATGGGGAGAAGGCAGGAACGGGGTACTGATTGAGAGTGATCAGCCATGATCGCATTGAATGGCGGTGCTGGCTCGAAGGGCTGAATGGCCTACTCCTGCACCTATTGTCTATTGTCTATTGATATAGGTGGAGACAGGAAAACGGTGGGAGAACTGGGAAGGGGAGGAGAAGAGAGGGACAGAGGAGCTATCTAAAGTTAGAGAAGTTAATAAGCTGTAAGCTGCCCAAGCAAAATACGAGGTGCTGTTCCTCCAATTTGCGGTGGGCCTCACTATGACACTGGAGGAGGCCCATGACAGAAAGGTCAGACTGGGAGTGCATGGGGGAGTTGAAGTGCTCAGCCACCGGGAGATCAGGTTGGTTAAGGTGGCTGAGCGAAGGTTTTGAGCGAAACGATCGCCGAGCCTGCGTTTGGTCTCGCCGATGTAGAGAAGTTGACATCTGGAACAGCGGATACAATAGATGAGGGTGGAGGAGGTACAGGTGAACTTCTGCCTCACCTGGAAAGACTATTTGGGTCCATGGATGGAGTCGAGGGGGGAGGTAAAGGGACAGGTGTTACATTTCCTGCAGTTTGCAGGGGAAAGTGCCTGGGGAAGGGGTGGTTAGGGTAGGAAGGGACGAGTGGACCAGGGAGTTACGGAGCGAACGGTCTGAGCAGAAAGCAGAAAGGGGGGGAGATGGGAAGATGTGGCCAGTAGTGGGATCCCGTTGGAGGTGACAGAAATGTTGGAGGATAATTTGTGATCATGAAAGGGAGAACCATGTGCTGAGAAGTGTGTCAAGCACACACTTCTCAGCACATGGTTCTCCCTTTCATGATCACAAATTATCCTCCAACATTTCTGTCACCTCCAACGTGTATATATATATATATAGGTGCAGGAGGAGGCCATTCAGCCCTTCGAGCCTGCACCGCCATTCATTGTGATCATGGCTGCTTATCTACAATCAGTAACCAGTGCCCAACCTCTCCCCATATCCTTTGATTCCACTAGCCCCCAGAGCTCCATCTAACTCTCTCTTAAATTCATCCAGTGATTTGGCCTCCACTGCCCTCTGTGGCAGAGAATTCTACAAATTCACAACTCTCTGGGTGAAAAAGTTCCTTCCCACCTCAGTTTTAAATGGCCTTCCCTTTATTCTAAGACTGTGCCCCCAACGGGATCCCACTAATGTACCCCAACTTTGGGAACATTTTTCCTGCATCTAGCTTGTCCAGTCCTTTTATAATTTTATATGTCTCTATAAGATCCCCTCTCATCCTTCTAAACTCCAGTGAATACAATCCTAGTCCTTTTAATCTTTCCTCATATGACAGTCCCGCCATCCCAGGGATCAATATTGTGAACCTACACTGCACTGCCTCAATTACAAGGACGTCCTTCCTCAGATTAGGAGACCAAAACTGATGTGGTCCAGATGTGGTCATACCAGGGCCCAATACAACTGCAAAAGAACCTCTTTACTCCTATACTGAAATCCTCTCGTTATGAAGGCCAACATGCCATTAGCTTTCTTCACTGCCTGCTGTACCTGCCAGCCAACTTTCAGTGACTGGTGTACAAGGACACCCAGGTCTCGCTGCACTTCCCCCTTCCCTAACCTGACACCATTGAGATAATAATCTGCCTCCTTGTTTTTGCCGCCAAAGTTGATAACCTCACATTTATCTACATTATACTGCATCTGCCATGCATCTGCCCACTCACTCAACCTGTCCAGGTCACCCTGCAACCTCCTAACATCCTCTTTGAAATTCACTCTGCCACCCAGCTTTGTGTCATCTGCAAGCTTGGTGTGTTACTTCTACTTCCTTCATCCAAATCATTAATATATATGGTAAACAGTTGCGGCCCCAACACCGAGCTTTGCGGCACTCCACTCACCAATGCCTGCCATTCTGTAATGGACCCGTTTACTCCTACTCTTTGTTTCCTGTCTGCCAACCAATTCTCTATCCATGTCAACAACCTACCCCCAATACCATGTGATCTAATTTTGCTCACCAATCTCCCGTTTGTTTGAACTTGAGCAGATAGGATGTATCAAAACACTTCAGAATTCATTATACTACCACCATCTGCAGTTGTATCATCAATGAAGATAAGTGACCCAGTACCTTCAGCAGCCAAACATGCCCAGGCCATAACACCCCCACCACTGTGTTTCACAGATGAGGTGGTATGCTTTGGATCTTGGGCAGTTCCTTCGCTCCTCCATACTTGGCTCTTGCCATGAATCTGATATAAGTTAATTTTCGTCTCATCTGTCCATAAGACCTTTTTCCAGAACTGTTTTAAATTAATTAATTCAAGTTTATTTGTCATGTACACATACAAGATGTGCAGTGAAATGAAAGGTCATCCACAGTCCAGCAATAGAGCAATAAAAATAAACAATTTCACACACAATCACAACCAACACAAAACAAACAAAAAAAAGAAACATCCATCACAGTGAGTCTCCTCCAGTCACCTCCTCACAATGATGGAAGGCCAGAATGCCTTTTCTCTTTCCCTGCCGTCTTCTCCCGCGGTCAGGCTGTTGAGGTTGCCACGTTCCAGGTCGCGCCGGACGGTGAAAGGTCCACAGTGGGCCGACCGAAGCCCCACGATTCGGGGCGGGCGAAGACGCTGCCGCTGCACGTCGGGGCGGTCGGGGCTCCCGAAATTGAAGCCCCCGCCGGGCAGAGAAAAATTCCGCGGCCTATTCCAGGCGGCGCCGGACGGTGAAAGGTCCGTGGCGGGCAGACCCAAGCCCCATGATTCGGGGCGGGCGAAGACGCTGCCGCTGCCAGATTTCCCGATGTCGGCCCCCAGCCAGGGCAGGGGCTGCGAGCTTCCGATGTCCACGCGGTTCACGCAGAAGCTTCCGGAGCCTCCGAAGGTGAGTCACAGCCGCACTCGAAGCGCTGCGACTCGTTTAAATTACAATCATTTATAAACATTAGCGACGCAGCGCCGCTGGTTTCCGATGGGCATGGTGACGGACGCACCGCACTTCTCTGTCCGCCATACTGCTGGCAAGCTCCTCTTTTGTCTCTACATATGCTTCTTCCATCAATGTCTTCAGCATCGTCTTGATTGGCCGTCCCCGGTTCCGTCTTCCATGGATGGGTTCCCACAGCACAACCTTGTTTGTTGGTATTTCTGGGTAGCGGTGGCAGTGGCCAGCCAGCCTCATCCTTCTCCACCTGATCTTCTCGGTCAGAGGTGGAATCTCCCCATAGAGCTAGGCGTTAGTGATGTGGTCCTCCCAACTGATATTTGGAACTTTGCTGAGCGTTCGTGTGTAGGTACCATCGAGAACTGTGGCTGCTCTTTTAAGTACTTCTTGTCAAACTGTAACCTGGCCATCCTATTTTGCAGCTACCATTTTGCATCTTGCAATGTAGCCTCTATTTCTGTTCATGAAGTCTTCTGCGGACAGTGATCAATAGACAATAGACTATAAGAAAATAACTGCAGATGCTGGTACAAATCGATTTATTCACAAAATGCTGGAGTAACTCAGCAGGTCAGGCAGCATCTCGGGAGAGAAGGAATGGGTGACGTTTCGGGTCGAGACTGAAGAAGGGTCTCGAGCCGAAACGTCACCCATTCCTTCCCTCCCGAGATGCTGCCTGACCTGCTGAGTTACTCCAGCATTTTGTGAATAAATAGACAAAGACAATAGGTGCAGGAGGCCATTCGGCCCTTCGAGCCAGCACTGCCATTCAATGTGATCATGGCTGATCATTCTCAATCAGTACCCCGTTCCTGCCTTCTCCGCATACCCCCTGACTCCGCTATCCTTAAGAGCTCTATCCAGCTCTTTCTTGAATGCATTCAGAGAATTGGCCTCCACTGCCTTCTGAGGCAGAGAATTCCACAGATTTACAACTCTCTGACTGAAAAAGTTTTACCTCATCTCAGTTCTAAATGGCCTACCCCTTATTCTTAAACTGTGGCCCCTTGTTCTGGACTCCCCCAACATTGGGAACATGTTTCCTGCCTCTAACTTGTCCAACCCCTTAATAATCTTATACGTTTCCATAAGATCTCCTCTCATCCTTCTAAATTCCAGTGTATACAAGCCTAGTTGCTCCAGTCTTTCAACATATGATAGTCCCGCCATTCCGGGAATTAACCTAGTAAACCTACGCTGCATGCCCTCAATAGCAAGAATATCCTTCCTCAAATTTGGAGACCAAAACTGCACACAGTACTCCAGGTGCAGTCTCACTAGGGCCCTGTACAACTGCAGAAGGATGGTCATTGACAAATCCACACCCGACTCCTGAAAAATGTTTCTGATCTGTCGGACAGGTGTTTGGGGATTTTTCTTTATCATGGAGAGAATTCTTCAGCACGGTGGCGCAGCGGTAGAGTTGTTGCTTTACAGCGAATGCAGCGCCGGAGACTCAGGTTCGATCCTGACTACGGGTGCTGCACTGTAAGGAGTTTGTACGTTCTCCCCGTTACCTGTGTGGGTTTTCTCCGAGATCTTCGGTTTCCTCCCACACTCCAAAGACGTACAGGTATGTAGGTTAATTGGCTGGGTAAATGTAAATGTAAAAATTGTCCCTAGTGGGTGTAGGATAGTGTTAATGTACGGGGATCGCTGGGCGGCACAGACTTGGAGGGCCGAAAAGGCCTGTTTCCGGCTGTATATATATGATATGATATGATATGATCAGCTGTGGAGGTCTTCCTTGGCCTGCCAGTCCCTTTGCGATTAGTAAGCTCTTTCTTCTTAATGATGTTTCAAACTGTTGATTTTGGTAAGCCGAAGGTTTGGCTGATGTCTCTAACAGTTTTATTCTTGTTTCTCAGTCTCATAATGGCTTCTTTGACTTTTATTGGCACAACTTTGATCCTCATGTTGATAAACAGCAATAAAAGTTTCCAAAGGTGATGGAAAGACTGGAGGAAAGACTAGGTGCTGGAAGCTCTCTTATACCTGCATTAAGGAGGCATTTAAACATACCATACAATTGTTGTTGTTGTTTGTCCTTCGGGTTCGAAGATGACCATCAGGGAGAATTGGTGACTCTGGGTCTGGAAGTGACTGGTGAGGCCAATCCGGGCCCGGAAGGCACGCCCACACGTAGGACACAAGTGGATGTCTGTGCAGTGGAAGTGGAAGTAGCCCGGGCCTTGCGTGCGGTGCGTTTCTTCTGGGCCTCTGCAGTGCATCCGTTCTCTGCTGCACGGGCTCCTTTGGTGAGCTTGCTACGCCAGGTTGGACGGTCCAGAGCAAGAGACTCCCAAGTGCTGAGGTTGATGTCCAAGTCTTTGTGGGACACTTTGAGGCAGTCCTTAAACCGTTTCTTCTGTCCTCCTACTGAGCGCTTGCCCTGATACAGTTCTCCATACAGAAGCTGTTTTGGCAGTCGACTCTCGGGCATTCTGACGACATGGCCTGAACATCTGGCTTGGGCTTTCCGTAGGAGGGTGTGGATGGTGGGGATTCCAGCCCGTTCCAAGACCTCTGAGTCGGGAATTTTGTCCTGCCACCTGATGTGAAGGAGTCTGCGTAGGCAGCTCAAGTGAAAGTCGTTGAGCTGTCTGCTGTAGACAGTCCAGGTCTCACTGGCATAGAGAAGAGTGGTGAGTACCACTGCACAGTAGACCTTCAGCTTGGTGGTAAGGCTGAGTCCTCTCCGCTCCCAAACATTCTCACGGAGTCGTCCAAAGGCAGCGCTGGACTTGGCAATCCTGTTGTTGGCCTCAGTGTCAATGTTCACCACTCGCGAGAGTGTACTACCCAGATAGGTAAAGCTGTCGACTGCCATACCATTTACAAACACCTGGGAAGCCATTCCTCTTTAGAGGAATGGGTGATGTTTCATGTCTAGACCCTTCTTCAGACTGAAGGGTCTGTGGAAAGGTTTGGGCAAGTCAATTTCATGTTGGAGGAGAGAGGGTGCCTTGAAAGCAAATCCATTGATTGCTTGGGGCATCCAAATTGGCTAATTGAGCACCAAATATAAAGAGAGAATGGTGTAACGAACCAGGAAGGTTGGGAGAGAGGCTGTTTTAAAGTGAGGTACTGTATTGAGGGCAAGTGTGTGTCTGTGGCTCAAGAGTCTTTTGTGAGGAGAGGAAACAGGAAGTAAAGGTATGGTCGATTCTACCTGTTGTTTAGGATTCTTGTTTATTTTGTTTCTTCTTTCAGTGCAGTAGTGACGAAAGGTAGAATAGTGCAATGTTGCTTCTGCAGAAATTGGAAGTCAGGGAAACAGCTTGTATTCCTGGTGACTATACCTGTGCAAATTGAGTTCAGGTACGTCTTGTTATAAGCCACATTAGGTAACTGGGGCTGCAGCTGGAGGCCATCAGGATCATCAGGGAGAATGAGAGCATTTTGGATAAGACATAGTGAGGTGGTCATGCCAAAGGTCCAGGAAGAGAGTAGGTGGGTGACCACTATGAAGACTAGCAATCATGGAGAGCAGGTGACTCATGTGGCCATTCCCCTTCAAAACAGGTACACAGTTTTGGATACTGTTGTGGTGGGGGAATTAGGGGGAATTATCCATCAGGGTTGAGCAGCAGTATCAGGCAGGGCTGTGGCACTGAGCCTGGCACTCGGGCAAATCAGGGAAGGTTGTAGTCAGGCAGAGCCATAAAGACATCGCATATGGCTATGTGGGAGCCATAGTGGTAGATTAATCTTTAGTTAACTTGAAGATGGCCGCGCCGTTGTGTCTGGCTGCCTGTCGTCGCTCACCTAGTCATCCGTGTGTTCTGCAAGCCACCTTAGCCTACGAACGCCAAACACTCCTGAACATCCGAGCCTCCGTCGTCGACTTCTTCATTCGAGGTCCCGGACAAAGCTTCTCCCAACGATCGCTCCTCGCTCAACTACCGGTAGATGTGCCATACAGCCATCGCCGTACAAACCGCACTAGGAGGCGGAGTAAACGCGCGGGCGCCTCTGAAAAGCTGAAGAACCTCACCCATGCTCGCCCAACATCGGCCTACCTCGCCCAGTGCTGCGAAGTCGGACCTGGTCGGCCTTACCGCTCCATCCACCAGCACTCCCTTGAGCTCAGGTATGCCTCTCTCCGACCGATCATCCCGATCCCCGGACTTCCGGCGCACGGGCTCCCAGCAAGGCCATCTGTGAAACACAGCAGCGTGGTCTCCCTGAACCTCCGCCCGCTGGCGTGGGAGCCATTACCAGACTGAAACTTACCTGCTGTCCCTGCTAAAGTGGCCCTGATCAACGCAAGATCCTTACTGAACAAGACCTTCATCCTCAACGATATCTTCACCACCTGTAGATTGGACTTCTTACTGGTCACAGAAACCTGGCTTAACCCTGGTGAGCTTGCTCCACTCGTGGAACTCTGTCCTGATGACTGTAACTTCTTCAGCTCATCTAGGCTCTCTGTACACGGTGGGGGCCTAGTCACTGTGTTTAAGAAACATTTCAACTGCCGCCTTCTGAATGCTGATCATTTCTCCAGTTTCTAGGTGCAACTAATTAAAGTAGGCCTAGCCTATCCCCTCTTAATTGTTCTTGTGTATCGCCCACCAAAAATGCATAAGGGCTTCATCACCCAATTTGCTGATCTTATCTCTAAAGTTTTGCCCAAATTTGACCGGGTCATGATTCTTGGTGATTTTAACATTCATTTTTGCTGTCCTACTAAGCCTCTTATGAGTGAATTTATGCACCTGGTTGAGTCCTTCAATCTGACTCTACTTACCACTGGACCCACTCACAAGGTAGGCCATACACTCGACCTAGTGTTATCATCCGGTTTCCCAATCTGCAATATGGAAATTATTGAGGCTTGTCTGTCGGATCATAGCGTTATTATATTTGATGCATCTCTGCCTTTCTCTCCCGCCAAATCTCATCTTCCTGTTCGTTACTCCCGCTACATAAACTCACTCACTGCCAGTAAGCTCTCCGAGGCTCTCATAGCTGCCCCCAACATCTGCACTGAATGCATTCAAGGGAGAGCTGGATAGAGCTCTTAAGGATAGCGGAGTCAGGGGGTATGGGGAGAAGGCAGGAACGGGGTACTGATTGAGAATGTTCAGCCATGATCACATTGAATAGCGGTGCTGGCTTGAAGGGCCGAATGGCCTCCTCCTGCACCTATTGTCTATTGTCTATTGTATTGAGGCTTCTCCCCCCCCACCTCAGCACTGAGGATCTCATCTCTTTATTTAATACCACTTGCTCTTCCATCCTGGATTCTATCGCTCCTCTTAAAATGAAAAAGCCTAAGCCCAACGGTTGGCCTTGGCTCAATGACACCACCAGAGCCCTAAGAAGGGAGTGCAGAAAATCAGAACGGCGGTGGAAATGTGATAAGCTTCAAATTTCCTTCGAAATTCTGAGAAACAATCTTCTCAAATACCAGGAAGCAGTAAGGTCTGCGAGAGCACAATACTTTTCCGACCTTATTTCCAAAAACTCTCATAATTCCAAGGTCCAATTTAGCACTATTACCTCTGTCATATGTCCCGCCCCCAGTACCAGCTTAGTTGGGTCCCCTGCTAAGTGCGAAGAATTCTCTAAATTTGGCACGAGCAAAGTTGAGAACATTAGAATGAATATTTCCCCTCCCACCCGTGACCTAGCTGTCTCACTGGTCTGTTCATCTAAATTGGACTGTTTCCAACCCGTCACTCCATCCTCCCTTGCAAAACTTGTCGCCACTATGAAACCTGCAACCTGCCCCCTTGACACTGTCCCCACTGCCCTTCTGAAGGATGTCATTGCAATAGCCGGTCCCAGCATCCTCTCTATCATCAACAGTTCTCTGGCCACTGGCACTGTTCCAACCTGTTTCATGCATGCGGTGGTCCAGCCCCTCCTGAAAAAACCTAACCTAGTTCTAAATCAACTACTGCCTTACCAAAATACCATCCTGGAAAGTTTCCAGTCAGGTTTCAGGGCCCACCACAGCACAGAGTCTGCCTTGTTGAAGGTGCACAACGACCTGCTTCTCGCCATCGACACAGGTGACTGTGCAATCTTGCTCCCTCTCGACCTCAGCGCAGCGTTCGATACAGTGGACCACACCATCCTTATTGACCGTCTCCGGTACGGGGTTGGCGTTGATGGCACTGCCCTGAGCTGGTTCGTTTCCTACCTCAAAAATAGGAGTTTCTCCATCAACATAGGCAATTATTCCTCTTCCCCAGCTAGCCTCTCCTGCGGGGTTCCACAGGATTCCATCCAGGCCCCATTCTCTTCTCTCTGTACATGCTCCCCCTCGGCCAAATCATTCAAGGGCACGGCATTCCTTTCCACTGCTGTGTGGATGACACACAGCTTTATCTCCCCCTGAAACCCAACAACCGGTCAAATTTAATCAGCCTCATGCACTGCATTGAGGACATAAAATGTTGGATGGCACAGAACTTCTTTCAACTAAATGACAGCAAGTCTGAGGTCATCCTATTCGGCCCTCCTGACTCCATCAAAACGAAACACAGGCAGCCTTGGAAGCCTATCCTCCCTAGTCAAACTGCATGTCAAAAACCTTGGCGTGATATTTGACACTGCATTAAAGTTTGACAAGCAAGTCAACGCTGTGGTAAAAGCCAGCTTCTTCCAGCTTCGTATCTTAGCTAAAATCAAACCATTCCTCCAATTTGACGACATTGAAAAAATCATCCACGCATTCATTTCCTCCCGCCTAGACTACTGCAACTCCCTATACACTGGGATCAGCCAATCATCTCTGTCCCACCTGCAATTGGTCCAAAACCCCGCAGCGAGACCCTGACGGGTACCCGTAAAAGGGACCACATCACCCCGATTTTGGCCTCTCTCCACTGGCTCCCAGTACAGTACAGAATCAACTTCAAGCTCCTCCTATTCACATACAAAGCCCTAAACTGTTCATAAGAAGTTAGGTGCAAGGATAAAAATCAGGGCCTCCAGGCTAATAATCTCGGTGCCACATGCAAGTGACAGTAGGAACATGATGATATGAATGTGTGGCTGAGGTGTTTATACGGGCAGCAATGATTCAGATTTTTGGACCTTTGAGATCTATTGTCAAAAGGGGAAGTACAATGAGATCTGGGTGTACTTGTACATCAGTCGCTGAAAGTAAGCATGCTGGTACAGTAGGCAGTGAAGAAAGCTAATGTCAAGTTGGCCTTCATAACGAGAGGATTTGAGTGTCGGAACAAGGAGGTGCTTCTGCAGTTAGATAGGGCCCTGGTGAGACCACATCCAGAGTATTGTGTACGGTTTTGGTCTCCTAAATTGAGGAAGGACGTCCTTGCCATTGAGGCAATGCAGCATATGTTCACAAGATTAATCCCTGGGATGAAGGGACTGTCAAAGATTGGAAAGACTTGGTGTTTGTGAGTGGGTACATTCAGAGGCACTCCGATGTATATAAGTTCTTTATTAGCAGATCATTGGCAGTACAGATGCTGGCTACCATTACCTCCAGCCCTCAGGATAGTCTCCTAACTAACACCAGGATAATGCAGTACAGAACCCAGCCTGGATTATGGACCGGATGCACAAAAGTAAAACCAGACATGGATCTACATCCTCCTTCTTAAGCATAAGTCCCCAAACTAGATAAGAATATATAAAGCCACTACAATATGAAAAAGAAATACAGCCTAACGACATCCTAATATAAGGGATGAAAACAGCAACTACGGCAAACGCTAAGCAGAGGAGGATACAAATTGAGTAAGATAAATGAAAGGAAACAGTAAGGACTGTAATTAATCAGAGTCCATAATAAGTGTCTAGCCACTGTCTTGGTACTAGGGATTGGGCTTACAGACCGGTCCTGCACGAGTACGATACAGGCCCTCCACCGTACCCGTTGTAGGTGGCAGCACCGTAGGTGGTGGTTCAAACGGCACTGGTCTCCCAACAGCCTTTTGCACAGGAGACTGCACCGGTGATGTCACAGGTGACTGTATAGGCGATTTTATGGGTGATTCCATCACCGGCAGCAGCGACTCCTTTGTGAGTGTAAAGAAAAGCTTGCGGTCTGCCGACGTCTGGCCTCCATTGGTCTGTAACCTGCCATCTGTGACCTCCGTGTAGCCATACGGATGCTACTGAGATGGCACTGGCTCATTCACATGTAGAAGGTATTTACTGTTTTGCCGGTAGGTTCCTCCTTCCGATTGGACAAGATAGGACCGTGGCTCCTGGCTGGTCCCACTAACTACATCCAGACAATCATGACCCTTCTGGGCCTGACCGTCCGACAGTGGCTGGAGAGGACGGCTAGACCTGTCGTAGTACGACTTCTGGATCTGCCGTTTATGTTGCAGCTGAGCCTGAACAGATTGGGGCTCATGAACACGGGGCTGCAGCATGTGTCTTGCAACAGGAAGGGTGGGATGTGTTTGTCTGGACATCAAACGTTGGGCCGGCAAACCCAACGAAACATTACAGAGATTGAGGAGGTCCAGGAATACATCGGACCCGGCTCTTTTGGATCTCTCCATGACCTGTTTGGCATTACGGACAGCCCTCTCGGCTAGCCCATTCGACTGTGGGTATTCAGGGCTGCTGGTGACGTGTTTAAAATCCCAGCACGTAGCAAAGTCCTTGAAACACTGACTGGTAAATTGACTAGCATTATCCGACATGACGATGTGAGGAGACCCATGGACCGAAAAATGTCGTTCCAGATTTTGAATTATCGCCGCCGAGGAAATTGTGCGGAGCAAATCGATCTCAAACCACCCGGAATAGGAATCCACCAGGACCAGATATTGATTGCCATGCCACTCAAAAATGTCAGTGGCCACAGAGGACCAGGGTAAATCAGGAACCAGATGCAGCAACAGTGCCAAGGAGAGGCACGACTGTGTGATCAATGACGTAGAATTGCAAATTGTACGATTGTGCCGCGAGGTGGCACTGTAACTCCACCACTCCAAGAGGAAGCACTTCGTTCCCCCCGTATGCTGTGAGGGCTGTGTCGCATGTTTTTAATTCTTCAGCTCTGCGAAGCCTTGAAAACTCGGCATGAGATATGACATTGCATGCCGCACCTGTGTCTATCTTCACAACAACAGGCACATTGTTTATCTTTAATATAAGAAAATAACTGCAGATGCTGGTACAAATCAAAGCTATTTATTCACAAAATGCTGGAGTAACTCAGCAGGTCAGGCAGCATCTCAGGAGAGAAGGAATGGGTGATGTTTCGGGTCGAGACCCTTCTTCAGACTGAAGAAGGGTCTCGACCCGAAACGTCACCCATTCCTTCTCTCTTGAGATGCTGCCGGACCTGCTGAGTTACTCCAGCCTTTTGTTTATCTTTAATGTGACCATGGGATCTTTGTGTTTAATTAACTGGTCCCGGACAGACACGAACTCCATCCACTGAAGGCATACTCTCTGTAAAGTTTACAGTATCACTATCAGATAAGTTGTGTGAAGGCTCAAATGTACAGCTTGTTTTGTCTCAATCGTATTGGAACTTCTGGAGCATTTCCAGAAATTATTTCTTCGTTTGCAACCATGACAAATCCGTCCAAAAGCCGGGAATTTCTCCCGTTTGGCTATATGAGAGTAACCACAATTAGTGCAATTGTTAACAAATCTTATGCCATTCCTGCCCAGCTGGTCTTAGAAACATAGAAAATAGGTGCAGGAGTAGGCCATTTGGCCCTTCGAGCTTGCACCGCCATTCAATATGATCATGGCTGATCATCCAACTCAGTATCCTGTACCTGCATTCTCTCCATACCCCCTGATCCCTTTGGCCACAAGGGCCACATCTAACTCCCTCTTAAATATAGCCAATGTACTGGCCTCAACTACCTTCTTTGGCAGAGAATTCCACAGATTCACCACTCTCTGTGTGAAAAAAAAGTTCTCATCTCGGTCCTAAAAGACTTCCCCCTTATCCTTAAACTATGACCCCCTTGTTCTGGACTTCCCCAACATCGGGAACAATCTTCCTGCATCTAGCCTGTCCAACCCCTTAAGAAATTTGTAAGTTTCTATAAGATCCCCCCTCAATCTTGTAAATTCCAGCGAGTACAAGCCGAGTCTATCCAGTCTTTCTTCATATGAAAGTCCTGCCATCCCAGGAATCAATCTGATGAACCTTCTCTGTACTCCCTCTATGGCAAGAATGTCTTTCCTCAGATTAGGAGACCAAAACTGTACGCAATACTCCATGTGTGGTCTCACCAATGCCCTCTACAACTGCAGCAGAACCTCCCTGCTCCTATACTCAAATCCCCTCGCTATGAATGCCAGCATACCATTCACTTTCTTCACTGCCTGCTGCACCTGCATGCCTACTTTCAATGACTGGTGTACCACGACACCCAGGTCTCGTTGCATCTCCCCTTCTCCTAATCGGCCACCATTCAGATAATAGTCTGGTTTCCTGTTCTTGCCACCAAAGTGGATAACCTCACATTTATCCACATTATACTGCATCTGCCATGCATTTGCCCACTCACCTAGCCTATCCAAGTCACGTTGCAGCCTCCTAGCATCCTCCTCACAGCTAACACTGCCCCCCAGCTTCGTGTCATCCGCAAACTTGGAGATGTTGCATTCAATTCCCTTGTCCAAATCATTAATATATACTGTAAATAGCTGGGGTCCCAGCACTGAGCCTTGCGGTACCCCACTAGTCACTGCCTGCCATTCTGAAAAGGACCCGTTTATTCCTACTCTTTGCTTCCTGTCTGCCAGCCAGTTCTCTATCCACATCAATACTGAACCCCCAATACCGTGTGCTTTAAGTTTGCATACTAATCTCTTATGTGGGACCTTGTCGAAAGCCTTCTGGAAGTCCAGATATAACACATCCACTGGTTCTCCCTTATCCACTCTACTAGTTACATCCTCGAAAAATTCTATAAGATTCGTCAGACATGATTTACCTTTCATAAATCCATGCTGACTTTGTCCAATGATTTCACCACTTTCCAAATGTGCTGCTATCCCATCTTTAATAACTGACTCTAGCATTTTCCCCACTACCGATGTTAGACTAACTGGTCTGTAATTCCCCGTTTTCTCTCTCCCTCCCTTTTTGAAAAGTGGGGTTACATTAGCTACCCTCCAATCCTCAGGAACTACTCCAGAATCTAAAGAGTTTTGAAAAATTATCACTAATGCATCCACTATTTCTGGGGCTACCTCCTTAAGCACTCTGGGATGCAGCCTATCTGGCCCTGGGGATTTATCGGGCTTTAATCCATTCAGTTTACCTAACACCACTTCCCGACTAACCTGGATTTCACTCAGTTCCTCCATCTCATTTGACCCCCGGTCCCCTGCTATTTCCGTCTTGTGTCACTTTGAACAGTCAACGTTCCTTTCTGATATACGGTCCTGTCGAGTCAATATGCAATACAGGCTGAGGCACGGCACTCAAAGTTTTGCGTGGACATCTGTCAATTCATAAATCCGACAGGTGCTGATCGCTTTAGCTACAGTCAGATCGCAATCATGCAGAAGGTCCCTTCTCAATTTGTCATTAGTGATACCACACACCAGCCTGTCTCTAGTGAGTTCATCACAGAGGTCACCAAATCTGCAACTCGACGAGGTGTGTTTCAAAGAGTTTATATAGGCTTCAACCGGCTCACCTTGTCGGCACATGCAAAGAATTTGTGCCGTTCCATGATAAGGTTAGTCTGTGGATCACACAGCTGTCGAAATTTATTCTTAAGACACACAGTCTTAAGACACAATCATCTGGGCAGGTGTGACAACTGCACCAGCCGCATCCAGCACAGCCTAGGCATAAACAAACAGTTTCGCCCGACGGATTGTTTCCAAACCTGCTAGATTGAGGAGAATGGATGTTTGTACGCATTGAGTCTTGTCGTGGTGTGCAGCAGCCATGAATACATCGTAATCCTCCTCGAAGGTGCGCCAACATTCACCGATGTTGCCGTCGAAGACAAGTGGATCAGGCTTCCGAAAAGATTCAGCCATGGTTAGACACGATAAAAGTCTTGACGAAACAAATGGTGGTGACTCAAAAAGCTAAATTACAGCCACTTCTGACACCATGTTTATGAGTGGGTACATTCAGAGGCACTTAATAATAAGTTCTTTATTAGCAGATCATTGGCAGTACAGATGCTGGCTACCGTTACCTCCAGCCCTCAGGATAGTCCCCTAACTAACAGCAGGATAACGCAGGACAAACCCTGGCCTGGATATAGGACCGGATGCACAACAGTAAAACCAGACATGGATCTACACTTGGCTTGGAACTTCTACAAGGGAGTTTAGAAGGAAGAGAGGAGATCTTCTAGAGACGTACAAAATTTTAAAGGGACTGGACAAGCTAGTTGCAGGAAAAATGTTCCCAATGATGGGGGAGTCCAGAACCAGGGATCACTGTCTAAGAATAAAGGGGAGGCCATTTAAAACTGAAGTGAGAAGAAACTTCAGAAGTGAGATGAGGTCCTGAAACAAGAATTTAGGGAGCTAGGTAGAGGATTGAAGTGCAGGACGTCTAAGGTTGTAATCTCTGGATTACTCCCTGTGCCACGAGCTAATGAGTATAGAAATAGGAGGATAGAGCAGCTTAATGCGTAGCACAGGAGTTGGAGCAGGGGGGAGGGATTCGTTTTTCTGGATAATTGGGCCTGTTTCTGGGATAGGTGGGAACTGTATATGCCGGACGGTCTCCACCTTAACCAGAGGGGGACCAATATCCTGGCGGGGAGGTTTGCTAGCACTGTTGGGGAGGGTTTAAACTAATTTGGCAGGTGGTTGGGATACAGCATGGAGCTAGTATAGGGGGTGAGGAGAAGGAAAATATAGAGGAAAAAATTGGTCAGATTGGGAGGCAGAACAAGAATGCCCCAGCACAATGGGGTAGGGAAAGTCTGAACGGCATTTATTTTAATGGTTGAAGGAAGGGCAGGACAGGCAGCTCAATATTCCAGGATATAGAATCTTCAGGAGAGACAGAGAGCAGGGAAAAAGGGGAGGGGGTGTTGCAGTATTAATCAAAGAATCTATTCTGCTGTAAGAAGGGATGACATATTAGCGGGTTCCTCAAATGAGGCTATTTGGGTGGAATTGAGAAATAGAAAAGGGGCATGCACCTTACTGGGTGTATACTACAGACCCCCAAACAGTCAGAGGGAAATAGAAGAACATTTTGTAGGCAAATCTCGGGGGGGGGTGAAAACAACAGGGTAGTAATAGTAGGGGATTTCAACTTCCCGAATATTGATTGGGATAGCCAAAGTGTCAAGGGCCCTGAGGGTGCAGAGTTCCTAAGGGTCATCCAGGAGGGCTTTTTGAGCCAATATGTTGAAAGTCCAACAAGGGAGGGGGCGGTATTGGACTTAATCTTGGGAAATGAGGCCGGACAGGTGGCTGAAGTGTCAGTGGCAGAGCACTTTGGTGACAGTGATCACAATTCAGTGATATTTAAGGTGGTAATGGAAAAGGATAAAGAGGGACCAGAGGGAAATTTTCTAAATTGGGGCAAGGCCGATTTTAATCTGATAAGGCAGAAGTTGACCCTGGTGGACTGGGATCATCTTCTCATGGGGAGGACCGCATCAGAACAGTGGGAGTCATTCAAAGGAATAATTGAAAAGGTACAGTGGAAGCATGTTCCCCTAAAGTTTAAGGGTGGGACAAACAAGTCCAAAGAACCTTGGATGTCGAACGATATACTAGGATTGATTTGAAAAAAAAGGGGGGCTTTTGGAAGGCATAAAGAACTTAAGGCACAGACATCATTAGAGGAATACAGAAGGTGTAGGGCGGTTCTTAAAAAAGAAATTAGGAGAGCAAAAAGGGGCCATGAGATAGCACTAGCGGGCAAAATAAAAGAAAATCCCAAAGTGTTCTATAAGTATATCAAGGGTAAGAGGATAATGAGGGAAAGAGTGGGGCCCATCAGGGACCATAGTGGAAAGCTGTGTGTGGAGCCAGAGGATGTAGGAGATGTTTTAAATGATTTTTTTGCAACTGGTTTTACGAGGGAGGAGGGCGATACGGACTTAGAAATGGAGCAGGAGTGTTGTGATGTTCTTGAGCATATTGCTATTGACAGGGAGTCAGTGCTGGAGGCTCTGGCAGGCTTAAAAGTGGATAAGTCTCCGGGCCCTGACGAGATGTATCCCAGGATGCTGAGAGAGGCAAGGGAGGAGATTGCGGGGGCTCTGGCACAAATTTTCAGAGTCTCTCTTGCAACAGGGGATGTACCGGAGGACTGGAGGATAGCTAATGTGGTGCCATTATTTAAAAAGGGCAGTAGGGATAAACCTGGGAACTACAGGCCGGTGAGTCTGACATCGGTGGTGGGGAAGCTGCTAGAATAGATTCTGAGGGACAGAATCAGTCTTCACTTGGAGGATCGAGGGTTAATTAAGGATAGTCAACATGGCTTTGTTAATGGAAGGTTGTGTCTGACTAACTTGATTGAATTTTTTGAAGGGGTGACCGAGGAGGTAGATGGGGGTAGTGCAGTGGATGTGGTAAACATGGATTTCAGTAAGGCTTTTGACAAAGTCCCACACAGGAGACTAGTCAAGAAGGTAAGAGCCCATGGGATCCAGGGCACCTTGGCAAAATGGATTAAAAAAACTGGCTTAGTGACAGAAGGCAGAGGGTGATGGTAGAAGGGTGCTTCTGTGACTGGAGGCCGGTGTCCAGTGGGGTGCCGCAGCGATCGGTGTTGGGTCCCTTACTGTTTGTAATCTACATTAATGATCTGGATGTCAACGTACAGGGCATGATCAGCAAGTTTGTAGATGACACAAAGTTAGGGGGGGGGGGTGGTGAATAGTGAGGAAGGGATCTGCAAGCTGCAGGAAGATATAGATGAGATGGTCAGATGGGCGGAGCAGTGGCAGATGGAATTTAATCCTGACAAGTGCGAGGTGATGCACTTTGGCAGGAATAACTTGGAGAAGGAGTACACCATGAATGGAAGGACCCTAAGGAAGACAGGGGTACAGAGGGACCTTGGAGTACAGGTACACAAGTCCTTGAAGGCGGCAGGACAGGTGGAGTGTTCGGAGAGTGGGGGGCGAGTGTGTTCGGAGAGTGGGGGGCGGGTGTGTTCAGAGAGTGGGGGGCGAGTGTGTTCGGGGAGTGGGGGGGGCGAGTGTGTTTGGGGGGGCGAGTGTGTTCGGAGAGTGGGGGGCGAGTGTGTTCGGGGAGTGGGGGGGGCGAGTGTGTTTGGGGGGGGCGAGTGTGTTCGGAGAGTGGGGGGCGAGTGTGTTTGGAGAGTGAGGGGGGGCGAGTGTGTTCGGGGAGTGGGGGGGCGAGTGTTTTTGGAGGGGGCGAGTGTGTTCGGGGAGTGGGGGGCAAGTGAGTTCGGGGAGTGGGGGGCGAGTGTGTTTGGGGGGCGAGTGTGTTCGGGGAGTGGGGGGACGAGTGTGTTTGGGGGGCGAGTGTGTTCGGGGAGTGGGGGGCGAGTGTGTTTGGGGGGCGAGTGTGTTCGGGGAGTGGGGGGCGAGTGTGTTCGGGGAGTGGGGGGGGCGAGTGTGTTCGGGGAGTGGGGGGCGAGTGTGTTCGGGGGGGGCGAGTGTGTTCGGGGATTGGGGGGGGCGAGTGTGTTCGGGGAGTGGGGGGCGAGTGTGTTCGGGGAGTGGGGGGCGGGTGTGTTCGGGGAGCCGCCATCATTGGTGGAGCGGGAGCACGTGGCTGCTGGCTGTGCGAGTACACGTGGGGCGCGGGCGGTGACGTCACCTTGTTCCGTATTTAATAATAATAAGGCCCCTTTATAATACAATACAATACAATACAATACAATACAATATATATTTATTGTCATTGTACCCAGGGGTACAACGAGATTGGGAATGCGCCTCCCATACGATGCAATAATTTAAGTAATTTAGACATCGGCAACCCAACGAAACAAATGTAACAGTTTTTGACAGGGTGCAAGTTGATCTATGCGTTGTGACCATCCGGCTCAGCAGGACCGGTTCATAGCAACTATGGCCTTGGGGATGAAGCTGTTCCTGAGTCTGGAGGTGCGGGCGTAGAAGGCCTTGTATCGTCTGCCCTATGGAAGGAGTTCAAACAGACTGTTGCAGGGGTGTGAAGAGTCTTTGTGGATGCTGGTGGCTTTTCTGAGGCATCGTGTGTTGTAGATGCCCTCCAAGTCTGGTAGCTGTGTTCCGATGGCTCGATACTAGACCAAGTGGAACCGTTGGGCCCATTCCTCATAGAGGGGGGACAGGGAAGGGGAGATGATGCCACTCACCTCAGCCCCGTTGCTGCAGCCAGAGCGAGACGTGGATCCAAAGCCTCTCCTGTATTGGTGTAGAACCCTCAATCCCCTTATCTCCCCCTCCTGCCCCCCACTCACCCACTCCATCCCCTCCCCCCACCCCTACTCCCCCTCTCAAATTGCAGATTAAAACTTTTTATATTATGGTCACTCCCTCCTAATGGTTCCTTTACCTTGAGTTCCCTTATCAAATCCGGTTCATTACATAATACTAAATCCAACATTGCCTGCTCCCATGACCACCGTATCATTACGTTTGTTACATGCTAATTTTAACTCCTGATGTAACTTGCACCCTATCTCCAGGCTACTGTTTGGGGGCCTGTAGATAACTCCCATTAGAGTATTTTTCCCCTTACATTTTCTCACTTCTTTCCACAATGACTTTACATCTACTGACTCTGTGTCACCCCTCGCAAGGGACTGAATTTCATTCCTTAAAAAAAGACCCACCCCACCCCCTCTGCCCACCTGTCTGTCTTTTCGATAGGACATGTACCCCTGAATATTCAGTTCTCAGCTCTGATCCTCTTGCAGCCATGTCTCGGTAATTTCCGCAATATCATACTCACCAATTTCTAACTGAGCCTCAAGCTCATCCACTTTATTTTTTATACTTCGCGCATTCATATGTAACACTTTAAATTTGATATTCACCTCCCCACCTCCTTTTATTTTGGGGAAGCATTGGCCGGCATCGTGAAGGGAAATTATGGATGTTCTGAGGGTAAATACATTTGTCAGATGCTTAGATTCCATGGCATAAACCCTGGGCGTTGTAAACCAAGCCGAGAGGAAGAAAACTGATTGGGCAATACTGTTTTATTGCGCCCATTTTTTGACACGTGCGAGAGTGCTTTTCTCAATAAAAGGGAACAACTGGTGAAATATTCTGGGAAACACAAAGATGAAAGGCTGCAGAGACATTGATCAATGTTGAACAATTTGAAATGTGTGAATATAAAAATGCACTAAGTGCTGCGAATCTTTGAATCACTTATGTGTTATCTCAGATTATTTCCCTGTCGGTACTGATAGGGCCTTCATTAAACCAATATGCTGAAGAAATTTACCACAGCACTGGGAGATTTCCTTTATGACTGTCTCTATCTGAGCCTTATTTAAGAGGGCCAATGTAAAAGTCAGATTCAGGATACAAGTGAATCACAAAATTCTCTTCTACATTTGGCACAACGATCAGGAACATAGTACACAGCAAACAATATAATACATGAGAAAACAAATTCAGTACGTGTATATATATATACACAAACACACACACGCATAGTACACATAAAAAACAAACAAACAATAATCGTGCAAAAATAACAATAATAGTCTACAATACAATACAATACAATATATCTTTATTGTCATTGTACCCAGGGGTACAACGAGAAACTATATATCTCAGGAAGAGCAGAGGGAACAGGTGCGTGATGTTTATTGCAACTGCCTAATGTCCCAGTTACAGGCTGGCATCCTACTGTTAGTCTCACACCAAGTCCCTAATTTAATACCGACTTAACAAATGAAGTAGTGGAGTCAGGATATGCAACCCAACTGCTACCTACAATTGTTAACTATACCTAGTGAAGTGGATCGGGCATGCCGGGACGCTCAAAGAACATACATTTTAGAGATGTTCTCCATGTTCCATACCAGCTGAAAATAAGACATGTGTCGTGTGCGATGTCCTGGACAATATAAACCAGAAGCTTGGATAACAGTACTTTTCACAATGCTCCTGGCTATTCTGTAATAATAATGAATTAAGAAACGAGGCCCATCAGTTTCGATTGATGTCATCAAGGTAGTAATCACTGGGACTGCCCAGAAGAGAGAATACGTGCGATAGGGTCTAGTTGTGGATTTACAGATCATAAAAATCAGAAATATTTCAAATAATGTAAAAATTATCTCTCTATGAATAATGCTATATCACAGGTAAATATTAAGTCACTTTCTGTTTTAAATGGTTTGAATCAATATCTGGAAGTGTGCTCTACTTAGTCGCAATGCAATGATTCATGGTCTTACGAGACAGATCACGATTGTATCAAAATTTAATTTTATCAAATGCTCACATGCTTTCAAAGCATGTGAGCATTTGATGAAAATAAATTTTGTCGTGCTCCGAAGTAACTCAGATGACATATTAAGGTGATCTATTGCAACCATTTCTCTGCCAATACCACACGTCCATGTTGATAGGAAGGTACTGCATTTGTGGGGTGAGATAGCGATTCATGAATGGTCCGAGAGTTCTAAGATTATTTGAAAGTATGGCAGATAAATTAGATTTGTTCAGAAGGAGATTGCAGCTGGGAACAGGACGTTTATGTTTTCTCATGGATTAGGATTTTATCACTGGTATTGTTATGCACATATATATTGATTGGAATTGTTTTGATTTTCTAATCTTATTTTAATAGAAAACAATATAATGTTGAAAACCCTACTATTGGCCAAGCAGGTATGAAGAAGGAAAAACAGGCATCAAGGGATATGGGGAGAAATTGGGCACAGGTTACTGATTGTGGATGATCAGCCATGATCACAATGAATGGTGGTGCTGGCTCGAAGGGCCGAATGGCCTCCTCCTGCACCTATTTTCTATGTTTCTATTAGTTCCAGAAGGTATAATAGATGACATTTTATGGTATTGCTCACTTGGACGTGGCCAGACATCAAGAGGGGAAATTTGATGTTGAAAATGCTGTAAATTATAAGGGAGATGGATATTTCATAATATGTTTAACACAAGAGCTTAGAGGAAGATGCTGGAGTCAATTATAAAAGAAGAAATTGCGGAGCATTTGGATGGCAGTAACAGGATCGTTCCGAGTCAACATAGATTTACGAAGGGGAAATCATGCTTGACTAATCTTCTGAACTTTTTTGAGGATGTAACTAGGAAAATGGACAGGGGAGAGACGGTGGATGTAGTGTACATTGCCTTTCAGAAAGCCTTCGACAAGGAGATTAGTGGGCAAAATTAGAGCACATGGTATTGGGGGTAGGGTACTGACATGAATAGAAAATTGGTTGGCAGACAGAAAGCAAAGAGTGGGGATAAATGGGGCCCTTTCAGAATGGCAGGCAGTGACTAGTGGGATACCGCAAGGCTCGGTGCTGAGACCGCAGCTATTTAAAATATACATTAGTGACTTGGATGAAGGGATTAAAAGTAACATTAGCAAATTTGCAGATGACACAAAGCTGGGTGGCAGTATGAACTGTGAGGAAGATGTTATGAGGTTGCAGTGTGACTTGGACAGGTTGTGTGAGTGGGCGGATGCATGGCAGAAGCAGTTTAATGTGGGTAAGTGTGAGGTTATCCACTTTGGTGGTGAGAATAGGAAAGCAGATTATTATCTGAATGGTGTCAAATTAGGAAAAGGGGAGGTACAACGAGGTCTGGGTGTCCTA
This sequence comes from Rhinoraja longicauda, assembly GCF_053455715.1. NCBI lineage: Eukaryota > Metazoa > Chordata > Chondrichthyes > Rajiformes > Arhynchobatidae > Rhinoraja > Rhinoraja longicauda. The sequence continues at coordinate 14,578,358 of NC_135993.1, forward strand.
GTGCATCAGTCACTGAAAGGAAGCATGCAGGTACAGCAGGCAGCGAAGAAAGCCATGGAATGTTGGCCTTCATAACAAGAGGAGTTGAGTATAGGAGCAAAGAGGGCTTTCTGCCCTTGTACAGGGCCCTAGTGAGTCCGTACCTGGAGTACAGTGTGCAGTTTTGGTCTCCAAATTTGAGGAAGGATATTCTTGCTATTGAGGGCGTGCAGCTTAGGTTTACTAGGTTAATTCCCGGAATGGCGGGACTGTCATATGTTGAAAGACTGGAGCGACTAGGCTTGTATACACTGGAATTTAGAAGGATGAGAGGGGATCTTGTTGAAACATATAAGATTATTATGGGGTTGGACACGTGAGAGGCAGGAAACATTTGTCCCAATGTTGGGGGAGCCCAGAACCAGGGGCCACAGTTTAAGAATAAGGGCTAGGCCATTTAGAACGGAGATGAGGAAAAACTTTTTCAGTCGGAGAGTTGTAAATCTGTGGAATTCTCTGCCTCAGAAGGCAGTGGAGGCCAATTCTCTGAATGCTTTCAAGAGAGAGCTAAATAGAGCTCTTAAGGATAGCGGAGTCAGGGGGTATGGGGAGAAGGCAGGAACGGGGTACTGATTGAGAATGATCAGCCATGATCACATTGAATGGTGGTCCACATTGAAGGGCCGAATGGCCTACTCCTGCACCTATTGTCTATTGTCTGAGTTCCTAAAGCGAATTTACATAAACTGCGGAACAAATTCGTGACGTGATTATGACTGAAAACCACAAATTGAAAGAAGTCCTGTGGATCCTTCAGCCAATACTACTTTTCTTCTCTGCTTACGATGTGATTGATAAATGAACCAGATCGGAGGACGTATAGATATCCCCCCACCCCCGTCTAGCATACACACGCACACGCAAACACACACCCGTACGCACACAAACACACACCTCAAAAAAACAACTATATAATCTGTTTCTGGTGTATAACTTTACGACAGCATATGCAAGAAGGAAGTGCAGATGCTGGTTTACACCTAAGATAGACACAAATTGCTGGAGTAACTCAACGGGTCAGGCAGCATCTGTAGACAAAAGGAATACGTTTCGTTTCGGGTTGAGACCCTTCTTCAGACTGAGGATCTGTCTGAGGTAAGAGGGAAACTAGAGTTATGGGTATGATAGTTCTAGTTTCCTTCTGTCCTAACTCTGTTTGAAGAAGGATCTCGACCCGAAACATCACCAATTATTTTTCTCCAGAGATGCTGCCTGACCTGCTTTTTTACTCCAGCATTTTTTATCTCTCTCCGTAAAGAAGACATCCGTGATTTCCATTCATATATATGCAGGAGGAGATTATAGGAGAACAGTATTTGCTTTTCTCTTATCTTGGTTTCAGTAAACTTTATTTGTGTTTCTTTACTGAAAAGGCATAATTCAACCATTTCGCCAAAGTATAGATGACCTTCTGGGTAAGCTTTCTTTGCCTTCCACAGGAAACATTAATTTGATGGTCAGCAATCACTCTGTGTAGTTGTAATAATTACAACGCTTGTGCCGAACCTGCGAAATCATATTCGATATTACACATACTACATAATATGGTGAGATTGAGAAAAGACGTAAGAGAAAGCCTCTATTGAATATTTATTTCAAAACTCATCAGACGGTTAATCGGATTTACAGTGTTTACACAGCAGACCATTTAATGTAACTAGATAGCTCACACCATTCTTCAGCTCCTCCCTGAATTTCCTCAGTGTCAGTGCATAGATACATGTGTTGGTGCAGGAACTGAGTAACTGGAAAATAAACCCGAATTGTTGCAGAATATATATCGGCGTGCTGAAATATTTGTCCGTGTATGTATAGTTTTCCGCTTGCCATTTCATAGAATGTACGACATAGGGCATGCACAATAATATGAAATTGGCTGATATAGCGAACAACAAAATCATTGACTTTCTGCGGTTCTCCACCTCTGGATCCTTCTCATTCTCACTGCTGTTCCGGAGTCCCCGGCGGACTCTATTCGCTGCAATAATATACCTGACGGTTAAAGCATTGAACAGAAGAATGAAAAAGATTGGCACGAGTGGCGTCATAATACCATCAAATGACTCGTAGGCTCGCCACACGGAGGAGGTGAAGTATTCAGCTATTGGAACGCAACGGCGTTGATCCACTATAAAGTAAAATGGAAAGGACTGAGCACAGCTCAGGACACCCACTGTCCCTATGACCACGCTTGATGTTCTCTCGGTGCAATATCGATTCCGCAGCTTTTGACAGCAGATGGCGATGAAGCGATCAAACGTGAATGCAACCGTGTACCAAACAGAACAATCCATGGCGGCCAACCCCAGTACAAGTGTCACAGAACATACGGGTGGTACAAGCAAGAAATTTGCAAATAAATAGATATAATTGATCTTCTCCAGTATAACAGCAAAGACAGATCTGCCGCTGCCATGGCCACCAGATAGCGGGTAATGCATTTCGAGAGACCACATTTGGCGCGGCACATGATCACAATCGCCGTTAAATTAACTGAAATAAATTGAAAATAGCGTGTTACTTTCACAATTTGTCATGTGACCTGGCCAGCCAGAATACCAATGAAGGCCAACACAGCAAATATTTATTCTAACCAACATATCCTTCTGTGTCGAGGCTTTTTGGCATTCATTGGCTTGCTAACCAATGTCCCTCTGTATATCAATGCTCCCAATGCCCTTGCCCTTTACTCTATCCGTCGAATATGTTCATAGGAGCAGAATCATGCCATTCGACACACTGAGTCTACTCCGCCATGGTTGTTCTATCTTTCCCTTTCAACCCCGTTCTCCTGCCTTCTCCCCATAACCTCCCTGATACCATTACTTGTCCCTGATACCATTACTAATCAAGAATCAATCATTTTGGAGTTGATAATACCAATGATCTGGTAAGGATCAACCACATCGATGTGACAGTCCAGAAGGCATAATCCAACATCACTATTTCCTTAGCATCATGAGAAAATTCGGTACGTCTTTGGTGACTTTTGCAAACTACTACAGATGCACCACAGAACACATACTATTGGGTTTCATCAGAACATACTTTGAACATACAGCTGTTCCCAGACCGCAAGAAACTGCAAGGAGCTGTGGAAGTAGACCAGTCCTTCACATCGAGCAGACTTTCTACCATTCACACCATCTATACTCAACCCCTCCGCAGAACAGTAACCGACATAATCAAATATTTTTTTCACGCCGTTTACACCAACTTCTTTCTCCCTGCTCCCATCGGACAAATGGTACAGAGATTTTTCAAACGGGTAACGGCAGCCTCCGGAACAGCTTCGTCTCCTGTTATCAGACGTCTGACTGGCCCTTCCATAAGCTAGGATATTTTCTTATTCACCTCCAACCAATTGTGGAGATTGGGGGTTTGACTGGTGAACTGATGCGCAACAATGCTGAGAACCATGTCGTGCAAACGATATATTTTCCTGTGCTCCAGCTATCGTACTTGAATTTGACATGATTTTATGTATGTACGGTATTATCTGATATGAAGGCAGACAAGAAATGCTGGAGCAACTCAGCGGGACAGAAATAGAGAGAAGGAATGGGTGACGTTTCGGGTTGAGACCCTTCTTCAGATTGACGTCAGGGGAGTGGGCGGGACAGAAATAGAATGTAGTTGGAGACAGTAAGACTGGTGGGAGAACTGGGAACGGGAGAGGATGGAGAGAGAGAGAAAGCAAGGACTATTTGAATTTAGGGAAGTCAATGTTCATGCCGCTGGGGTGTAAGCTACCCAAGCGAAATATGCGGTGCTGTTGCTCCAGTTTGCGCTGGGCCTCACCCTAACAATGGAGGACGCCCAGGACAAAAAGGTCAGATTGGGAATGGGAGGGTGAGTTAAAGTGTTGAGCAACCGCGAGATCAGGTAAGTTAAGGTAGACTGAGCGGAGGTGTTCAGCGAAACGATCGGCGAACATGCGATTGGTCTCGCCGATGTAGAGGAGTTGACACCTGGAACAGCGGATACAATAGTTGAGGTCGGACGAGGTGCAAGTGAACCTCTGCCTCACCTGAAAAAAAACCTGTCGGAATCCTTGGATGGAGTCGAGTGGGAAGGGTAATGGACAGGTGTTGCGTCTCTTGCGGTTGCAGGGGAAAGTACCTGGGGAAGGTGTGTCTTGGGTGGGATGGGACGAATTGATCAGGGAGTTGCGGAGGGAATGGTCTCTGCGGAAAGGGGGAATTGGGAGTAGGTGATAGAGTCTTTACATGAAGCAGTGCGGGAAGAAGTGTAGTTTATATAGCTATGGGAGTCAGTGGATTGTAATAGTTGGGAACATTGAAACATAGAAAATAGTTGCAGGAGGAGGCCATTTGGCCCTTCGAGCCAGCACCGTCATTCGTTGGCTGATCATGCACAATCAGTAACCTGTGCCTGTCTTCTCATCATATCCCTTGATTCCACTAGCATGTTGTAAAAGTAGTATGTGATATGTAATAGAATTATCTGATATGTTTGGATAGTATGAGAAACAATGGGTTTCACTGTACATCGTTACATGAGACAACAATAAACCTAATCCGAAACCGGTCCCATGCCTTCTACCCATCAAATCAATTTTGCCTCCAGTTTACCAAAAAGCGTCAGATCCCTTATGTTTTAGCATTCTGGATCAGCCTGCCATGTGGGAGCTTTTCAAAAGTCTTACCCGTATGCATATTGGTAACATCTACACCCCAAGCTTCATCCATTTCCTTGGTTATCTCCTCAAAAATGCAATTGAGTGTTTGAGTTATGATTTCCCTTCCGGAAAAATACGGATAGGAAAGGTTTAAAGGGATATGGGCGAAGCGCTGGCAGATGGTACTAGTGTAAATGGGGCATTATAGTCGGCATGGGCAATTTCGGCCGAAGGGCCTTTTTCTGTGTCGTGTAACTCTATAATTATGATTTTAAAATCATGTTGACGTCTGCGTGATTAGTACTGATTTCCCATCTGTGCCTCAGAATCTGCACCAGTAAGTTGGCTAGACATTCGCCCTCCATTTATCAATCTTTAAACATTTTCCCTTTGTGAAGAAGTGCACAGCATTACCCTTTCAGTACAATTCCACGATTTGATGGCGTTGGGACTGCTTGACGCCAGAGACAGATATCAGGGCCCAGAATTCATTCAGCCGCGACTTGGAACCGCCTGTGAGCCTTCGCAGGAGATATTATTAGGGCGAAATCAAACGACCTGTTCTATTGGTTAGTTGATGTAAATATTTCCCGAATAGAGCATCTTTCATTTATAAAAGCACACATCAATTTTGTATTATATGCCAATTCCGTAATACATATAAATATCTGAATGTATTGAAAACCTTATTCAAACGCACATAAACAACTAAAATATGCAAGTAACATAAATTACTTTAAAATCCTCAGAAACATGTTTCCTTTTGCAGTTTCCACTTCCATGCAATGAACTGAAAACATGGATAGCGAGGTAGGGCTATTCTAGGTTGCAGAGAGCGTAATATAAAGGCGGAGGAACACAAATAGCACCAAGATCCAGCACCTTACCAGGAACACCTGCTGCTGCAATAACAGGGTAGTAAATTCTGACTATGGTGTAAATTGCTGGATAACTCATTTTCTGGCTGAAGGAGCGATCAGTTGTAGAAAACCTTAGAACTCCCTATATTTTCTGTTGCGGGAACATTTTATATACCATCAGGAATTTCCATTGCGGTAATTAGCGTCTTCCACAGCCACATCAGCAACAGTCACTGAACAAACAATTAAGATAAACTATTTTTACTCATTGGGCAACAATGCAATATATTTAACTCTTCCAAGGATATTACAAGCAATTTGAATTCATGCGTGATAAATTTTGAAATGAGGAATTCGCACTGTGGATATCAAACGGGTTTAATAATAATAATAATAATGCATTTTATTTATATAGCGCTTTTCATATACTCAAAGACGCTTTACAGAGATTTAGAGAACATAGGGAAATGAATAAATAGATAAATAAGTAAATAAGTAAACGAACAGAGAAAGGAGACAGAAGGTGAGGTGACCTTCAGCGGTTGAAGGCAGTACTGAACAGGTGAGACTTCAGCGATGTTTTGAATGTGGTGAGTGTGGAGGAGTCTCTAACGGTTTGGGGTAGTGAGTTCCATAGGGTGGGAGCAGCGATGGAGAAAGCCCTGTCCCCCCAGGATCTGAGTTTGGTCCGGATGTGGGGGGATAGGAGATTGGCAGCGGCAGAGCGGAGGGTGCAGGTGGGAGTGTGCCTGTGGAGGAGGTCGGTCAGGTAGGATGGGGCCAGGTTATGGAGGGCTTTGTAGGTTATGAGGAGGATTTTGTACTGGATTCTCTGGGGGATGGGGAGCCAGTGGAGTTTGTAAAGGACGGGGGTGATATGGTCACGGATCGGGGTGTGGGTGAGTAGACGGGCAGCGGAGTTTTGAATGTATTGAAGTTTACTGATGATTTTTGAGGGTGCGCCATAGAGGAGGCTGTTGCAGTAGTCCAGACGGGAGATGATGAAGGCGTGGATGAGGGTTTCTGCAGCTGTGGAGGAGAGGGATGGACGGAGACGGGCAAGTTTTTGAGGTGGAAGAAGGCTGTCTTTGTGTTGTGTTTGATGTGTTTGTCGAAGGAGAGATCAAGTCGGCTTAATTTCGCAGATGAAATGTGGAACGAGTCATCTTCTGTAGGGATAGATTGCCGGTGCCCCGTCTGTCAGGAGGATTTAGGGCTTGAACAGATGATGTTATAAAATGACAGGTTTCTGTGGCCGTCTTGCTTCATGATTTCAATAATTCCATAATAATCTCGGAAATTTCTGCGATGCCGCTCACGTTAGAATACAGGAATTATCAATTTGGCACGAGGCCCATTTAAACGACGGAATAGCTCGTCATATATCTCTGATCGTTTTTAGACTTTCCTTTTAATTTTAATTCATTCACCTGCATTGCCCTGTAGCAATAATATATCGGTCCGATTTACGTGGGAAACTTCATTTTCTGCCCTAAAATAAAAACTTTCCACTAAAATCGATAATCTCCCTTTATTTTAAACGTCCCGTCGTGTGGGAACCGTCAAACGAGGCTATATGGTTGGAATCTAATAATCATTTTGATGGGATTGATGAGTTACAAATAACTCGAGAGTCCGCCAGATTTACAGGGGAAAATATGAAGAGAGTTCTCAGATACTTATCTGAATAATGGATTCGTCCTGGTAAGTGATTTATTTCATTTCATTTCATTTTATTTTATTTCGAACATGTTAAAAGACATCAATTAAAAAACAAAATAAATAAAAAACAAAAAAAGAAATACAAGGAATTTCATCCATTACTTAACATGTGCGAAAAGGAGTAGGAAGAAGTGTGAACTTATTTAATCCCACCCCCATTCCCTAATCAATATTTATCAAGTATTGTCTATAATAACTAATACCTAAAATAACTACATATATAACTACATATATACTCACTCACCCCTACACTCATATGAATATACCTATTTACACAATAATGTCTATATTAACTACATCTGATATATATACATACATTAGGCCAATCATATATATACATATACCCGACCATTTACATACAAAATATAAATACAAATATAGTCACCCACCCGTATAATAAGTCAGATATTAATACAAAAATACTCATACACCCTTATATGTTCATATAGATATACTTATTTAAATAATGATGTGCTATTATATGTAGACCCCTGGTGACTGTTAATCCCCCTCCTCACTGTACCTAGAAAAAATCATATGTTTATATTTGTTTTTAAACTGGATGATGTTTGAACATTGTTTTAATTCCGCATTCATTCTGTTCCATAGCTTTACTCCACTGATTGATATAGAAAATCTTTTCATTGTTGTTCGAGTATTGCGAATCTTGAAATTTAATGTTCCCCTTAAATTATATCCCCCCTCTCTTTCATAAAACATTTCCTGTAAGTTACTTGGTAGCAAATTGTTTCTCACTTTGTATATGAATTGAGCTGTTTGATATTCCACAATGTCATAAAATTTGATTATTTTAGACTTTATAAATAAGGAGTTGGTGTGTTCACAAAAACCGACATTATGAATTATTCTAATGGCTCTTTTTTGCAGTATGAATAGTGGTTGTAGTGAACTTATATATGTACTTCCCCACACCTCTATACAGTAACTTAAATAAGGTGAAACTAGTGAACAGAACAGAATGCGAAGTGATTTGTTATCTAGGAAATGTTTTGCTTTGGCCAGAACGGAAATGCTTCTAGATACTTTACTGTGGATATGTTTAATGTGAGATTTCCAGCAATTTTTTTCATCTATAATCACCCCAAGGAATTTAGTTTCATTTACTCTTTCTATGTTAACACCCTCTATCTGTACCTGTGCTTGATTGTTTATTTTACTGTTCCCAAATATCATAATTTTTGTTTTGCTCAAGTTTAGTGATAATTTGTTAATGTCAAACCATTTTTTAATTTTGCAAAATTCTGAGGTGATACTGTCCAAAAGTTGCTGTAAATTTTCACCAGAACCAAGAATGTTAGTGTCATCAGCAAATAGGATGAATTTCAATATTTTTGATAATTTACATATATCATTGATGTAGATGATGAAGAGTTTAGGACCCAACACTGACCCCTGGGGGACTCCACACACAATGTCCAAACATCCAGACTGATATTCTCCCATCTTCACGAATTGTTTCCTGTTCTTTAAATAACTTCTAACCCACTCTAAAGCCAACCCCCTAATCCCATATAGTTCCAATTTATTGATTAATATTTCATGATTTATTGTATCGAATGCTTTTTTTAGATCAATGAATACCCCAACAGCATATTTCTTTTTATCTATAGAATTTGTGATTTGTTCAATGAGTTCAGTTAAAGATAGTGATGTTGACCGGTTACTTCTGAATCCATATTGACTATTAGCGAGTAAATTGTGCTTATCTATGAAATTGTCTAATCTGTTGACGAAAAGTTTTTCCAGAATTTTAGAGAACTGTGGGAGAAGAGAAACAGGTCTGTAATTTGTGAAGTGGTGTTTATCTCCAGTTTTATACAGCGGAATAACTTTAGCTATTTTCATATTATTGGGAAATTGACCAGTTTGTAATGATAAGTTAAAAATGTGTGTTAGTGGTTTAGAAATCCCATCAATTACCTTTTTTACTATTTTCATATCTGTCTCATTATAATCAGTGGATGGTTTTATTCTTGCATTTATTAACAATATCTGCAATCTCCATTTCTTCTACCGGTTTAAGAAACATTGTACTTGGATTAATTTCTATCATTAGATGTCACCGGATCTGGGGTTTTTTCTGCTAAATTAGGTCCAACACTTACAAAAAAATTATCCATGTTATTTAGAGTCTTATCATTTTTTATAAAATACTGCGGGCAATTAATCTGTCTAGAGTTATTTCTAATTATGCTGTTTAATATATTCCATATACCCTTAATGTTGTGTTTATTGTTTTCTAATAGTTTATTATAATATTCTTTCTTACAATTTCTCATGATATTAGTTAACTTGTTTTTATATTTCTTATATTTATTTTCTGCTTCTATAGTTCTATGTTTAATGTATTCTCTGTATAGTGTTTTTCTTTTTGCAGGCATTTAGCAATCCTTTTGACATCCAATGATTATCTTTATACTTTATTTCTCTACAATATTGTTTCATTGGACAATTTTTATCATATAGTATTTTAAATATTCTTAAAAATTCGTCATAAGCTTTATCAATATCATTTTCTTTATATATTAATTCCCAGTTTTGTGCAAGTAAATCATTTTTAAGTGCAACCATTGACTCTTCTGTCCTAACCCTTCGGTATTCTTGTTTATTGTCCTGCTTATTTTTTCCGTAGTTGCTGTTATAAACTGTAAAAACTGGAAGGTGGTCACTGATGTCATTTACTAATAATCCTCCTACTGTATTGTTATCTATATCATTAGTAAATATATTATCAATTAATGTAGCACAATGGGAAGTAATCCAACTGGGTCTGGTGATTTTGGGATATAGGCTAATACTGTACAATGTATTGATAAATTCCTCAGTCATTTTATGATTATTTGGATTTAGCAAATCAATATTGAAGTCGCCGCAGATAAACATAACTTTATGATTTGTTTTTGTAAAATGTTCCTCCATCCAGTCTTTAAATGTGTCTATATTAGACCCTGATGTTCTATATATACAACTTACAATTACATCTTTTTTCTTTCCCATACATATTTCTATTGTAACACATTCAAGTACATTATCTACCACAGTTGAGATTTCTTCCACCACCTTATAATTATAATTCATGTCTACATAAAGAGCTACACCACCACCATTTTTGTTTTTTCTGTTCATACAAATCAGTTCACATCCTTCAAGTTCAAAATCCATGCCCCTTACACTGTTGATCCAAGTTTCTGATATTGCAATTATGTTAAAGAGCTGTGTAAATTGATTTAAATAATGCTTGATGTCATGGAAATTAGCATACAGGCTTCTACTGTTGAAGTGGATTATTGAAATATTGTTTTCGGTTTTGAATGTGCTATTGTACTGTTCATCAGTATAATAGTGACAGTCGTTGTTAATGTTCAAGAAAAAATTGTTTTCTGGATCAATGTCATTTTCGATATCCTGTGGCTTATGATTAGTGTATAGATGAGTAGTTAACTCCAGATCATCCAGTTCAGCAATCCGTGTTAGCATGTGATTAGCTTCAGGATATGGGTGAATTGTGTTTGTAGTCATATGCGAGTTTTATGGTTCAGCATACCTGTTGTGGATTAGATGTCTCATGGTAGTTTTGGTGTGCTGGTACGTGGATGAATAATCAGTTTGTCATGGCCTAGAAAAGCGATATCCCCCCTCCCTCTGGCAGCTCTCAGCTCCGGCATCAGTTCTTTCCTCCTTCGTCTGACAGCGTCCGTGAAGTCCTCGTTCATGTATATTTTAGATCCCTTTAGAGACTTGGTGCGTTGTAGTATGGTTTCTCTGTCCTTATACCTTAGGAGTTTCACCATTATGGACCTCGGTCGGTCGCCACCGGGTTTCCCTGCCCGGTACGCCCGTTCAACCTCCACCTCTCGCTGGAGCTGGAGCTTCTCAGCCAGAACTTTCTGGACTTTCTCCTCCGTCTCGGTCCAGGTTTCTCCCGGTGACTCCACTATCCCGTCGAATACCAGGTTGTTGCGTCTGGTCTGCCCCTCCAGATACTCCATCTTGTCTGTGATAGTCAGTAAAATGTCACAGACTTTGAAAATGTCCGACTGCATTGTGTTGCAGCATTCAGCTAGTTTGTTGTGGTCGGCCTTCAAATCGTCCATATCCTTTTGTGTGAACTGCAGACTCGTTTTGATATCTTGTAAGTCCCAGGTTATTGCATCCAGTCTGGTGTTTGTAGAATCCACAATGATTTGGACGAAACCTTTGAAGTTTTCCTGTTAACATATAACATATAACATATAACTACAGCATGGAAACAGGCCTGTCCGGCCCTACCAGTCCACGCCGACCATTCTCCCTGACCTAGTCTCATCTACCTGCACTCAGACCATAACCCTCCAATCCCCTCCTATCCATATACCTATCCAATTTACTCTTAAATAATAAAATCGAGCCAGCCTCCACCACTTCCACCGGAAGCCCATTCCATACAGCCACAACCCTCTGAGTAAAGAAGTTCCCCCTCATGTTACCCCTAAACCTTTGTCCCTCAATTCTGAAGCTATGTCCCCTTGTTGGAATCTTCCCCACTCTCAAAGGGAAAAGCCTACCCACGTCAACTCTCAAAATTTTAAAAACCTCTATCAAGTCCCCCCTCAACCTTCTACGCTCCAAAGAATAAAGACCCAACCTGTTCAACCTCTCTCTGTAGCCTAAGTGCTGAAACCCAGGCAACATTCTAGTAAATCTCCTCTGTACCCTCTCCATTTTGTCGACATCCTTCCTATAATTTGGCGACCAGAACTGCACACCATACTCCAGATTCGGCCTCACCAATGCCCTGTACAATTTCAACATTACATCCCAACTTCTATACTCGATGCTCTGTTGTTATTGAAGTAGCGCCGAGAACATGTCCTTCTGCTGTTGCAAAAGTTCTGTTACCTGAGTGAGCGACACATACTCCTCGTACCGGTTTAATTTCGGCTTTTGACCCTTTTGGTGGCATTTTAAGGCAATGTTTTCCCTCCGTTTCCCCTCCGACCCTTGTGCTGCCCGCCGCCTTTAGAATTTCTTTCTAATCCGTCAAGTTTTCTTTTGACTTCTAGTTGTCGCTCCCCCACTCATTCTAATACAGAATAGTGCGATTTATGTGGCAAATAGTGAATTAAGAGGGGATGGTTTTAACTTGCTATCGGGAGCTCAAGATTAAGCAGCCATCTGCTCGCCCCGCCATCTGATGTAATCACACCGGGAACGCCTTAATACGTAGGCCTTTGATAAGATTCAATTTCTTAAGTGTCGCCAGGAACGTTTTCTTCAACAAGATAGTTATGGATCGGAACGGAGATGGTCCACGTGTAAAAATGCTCAACTGGGGTAAGGCCAACTTTGAAAGGATGAGAGAAGGTCTCGCTCAAGTTGACTGGAGCAGGTTATTTGAGGGGAACCGAACATCGGCCATGTGGGATGTTTTTAAAACTTTACTGAAGAGAGCGCAGGATGTGTAAGTCCCCGTTAGAGTGAAAGGCAAAGCAGACAACCGTAAGGAAGCTTGGCTGACGAGGGAAATTGAGACGTTAGTTAAAAACAAGAAGGATGCATGGGACAGGTACAGGCAGCTGGGATCAAGTGCATCCCTGGAGCAGTTTCGGGAACAAGGAGCAAACTAGAAAAGGCGATCAGAAGGGCGAAAAGGGCCCAGGAGATAGCTCTGGCGGGTAGCATAAAAGACAATCCCAAAATATTTTATATAAACATAAGGGGGAAAAGGGTAACTAGAGAGAGAGTGGGACCTCTCAGGAACAAAAGCAGTCACCTCTGTGTGGAGCCACAGGTGATGGGCTAGATCATCAATGTGTATTGACGGAGGAAATTGGAGCAGTCACTGGAAGTGCCTTGAGAGCAGTCAGGGTTACTGTCGAGGAAGTACTGAAGGTACTGCCGTGTTTGAAGGTAGACAAATCACCGGGACCTGATCAGATATATCCGAGGAAATTGCGGGAAACTCGAGAGGAAATTGCGGGAGCCCTGGTTGAAATTTACGAGCCGATCTTAAATACAGGAGAGGTGCCGGAAGATTGGAGGGTGACAAATGTTGTGCCTCTTTTCAAGAAGGGCTGCAGGAAAAATGCTGCGAACAATAGGCCGGTGAGCCTGGCATCTGTAGTTGGTAAGTTACTGGAGAGTATTCTGAATGATCGGATATACGGTCATTTGGATCGGCAAGGGCTGATTAGCGACAGTCAGCATGGTATTGTGCGTGGGAGGTCGTGTCTCACAAATAGAAACATAGAAACATAGAAACATAGAAAATAGATGCAGGAGGAGGCCATTCGGCCGTTCGAGGCAGCACCGCCATTCATTGTGATCATGGCTGATCGTCCCCAATCAATAACCCGTGCCTGCCTTCTCCCCATATCCCTTGATTCCACTAGCTCCTAGAGTACTATCTAACTCTCTCTTAAATCCATCCAGTGATTTGGCTTCCACTGCCCGCTATGGCAGAGAATTCCACAAATTCACAACTCTCTGGGTGAAAACGTTTTTTTTCACCTCAGTTTTAAATGGCCTCCCCTTTATTCGAAGACTGTTGCCCCTGGTTCTGGACTCGCCCAACATTGGGAACAATTTTCCTGTATCTAGCTTGTCCAGTCCTTTTATAATTTTATATGTTTCTATAAGATCCCCTCTCATCCTTCTAAATTCCAGTGAATACAAGCCTTCTCTTTTCCATTTTTCCTCATATGACAGTCCCGCCATCCCAGGGATCAATCTCGTGAACCTACGCTACACTGCCTCCATTGCAAGGATGTCCTTCCTCAAATGAGGAGAACAAAACTGTACACAATACTCCAGATGTGGTCTTACCAGGGACCTATACAACTTCAGAAGAACCTCTTTACTCCTACACTGAAATCCTCTTGTTATGAAGGCCAACATTCCATTAGCTTTCTTTACTGCCCGCTGTATCTGCACGCCAAACTTTCAGTAACTGGTGTACAAGGACACCCAAGTCTCGCTGCACCTCCCCCTTAGCCTAACCTAACACCATTGAGATAATGATCTGCCTCCTTGTTTTTGCCGCCAAAGTAGATAACCTCACATTTATCTATATTATACTGCACCTGCCACGCATCTGCCCACTCACTCAACCTGTCCAGGGCACAATGCAACCTCCTAATATCCTCTTCACAGTTTACACTGCCACCCAGCTTTGTGTTATCCGCAAACTTGCCAGTGTTGCTTCTAATTCCCTCTTCCAAATCATTAATATATATGGTAAACAGTTGCACCGTAAACAGTCCACTCGCCACTGCCTGCCATTCTGAAAAGGACCCGTTTACCCCTACTCTTTGCTTCCTGTCTGCCAACCAATTTTCTATCCAAGTCAACACCCTACCCCCAATACCATGTGCTCTAATTTTGCTCACCAATCTCCCGTGCGGGACCTTATCAAAGGCTTTCTGAAAGTCTAGACACAGTACATCCACTGGCTCCCCTTCATCCATTTTACTTGTCACATCCTCAAAAAAATCTAGAAGATTAATCAAGCATGATTTCCCTTCATAAATCCATGCTGACTTGGACTTATCACTTTACTGCTATCCAAATGCACCGTTATTACCTCTTTAATTGATTGTTTTTAAAAAAAACACGAGCAAAAGGTTTGATGAGGGCAGAGCTGCAGATGTTTTGTGCATGGGCTTTAGTAAGGCGTTGGACAAGGTGCCGCATGCTAGGATGCTCTGGAAGGTTAGATCTCATGGGATTCAAGGAGAGAGCTGAATGGATAGCAAATTGGCTCCATGGAAGGAAGCAGAGAGTGGTGTTGGAAGGTTGTTTCTTAGAATGGAGGCCTGCGACTAGTGGTGTGCCTCAGGGTTCGGTGCTGGGTCCGTTACTATTTGTCATCTACAACAATGATTTGGATGAGAACATACAAGACAAGATTAGCAAGTTTACTGATGATGCGAAGTTAGTGGTTTTTCAGATAGTGAAGATGGTTGTGAACGATTGCAGCAGGATCTGGATCGATTGGCCAGGTGGGCGGAGGAATGGGTGATGGGATTTAATACAGAGACGTTTGAAGTGTTGCATTTTGGTACGTCGAACAAGGGCAGGACACAAAGTAAATGGTAGGACTCTGGGTTGTATTGTAGAGTAGAGGGATCAAGGAGTACTAGTCGGAAAGATGGTCAAAAAGGTTTTTGGCACTTTGGCCATCATCAGTCAGAGTATTGATTTTAGAAGCTCGGACGTCATGTTGCAGTTGTATAACACAATAGACAATAGACAATAGGTGCAGGAGCAGGCCATTCGGCCCTTCGAGCCAGCACCGTCATTCAATGTGATCATGGCTGATCATTCTCAATCAGTACCCCGTTCCTGCCTTCTCCCCATACCTCCTGACTCCGCTATCATTAAGAGCTTTATCCATCTCTCTCTTGAATGCATTCAGAGAATTGGCCCCCACTGCCTTCTGAGGCAGAGAATTCCACAGATTCACAACTCTCTGACTGAAAAAGTTTTTCCTCATCTCAGTTCTAAATGGCCTACCCATTATTCTTAAACTGTGGCCCTTTGTTCTGGACTCCCCCAACATTGGGAACACGTTTCCTGCCTCTAACGTGTCCAACCCCTTAATAATCTTATACGTTTCGATAAGATCTCCTCTCATCCTTCTAAATTCCAGTGTATACAAGCCTAGTCGCTCCAGTGTTTCAACATATGACAGTCCCGCCTTTCCAGGAATTAACCTAGTAAAGCTACGCTGCACGCCCTCAAATTTGGAGACCAAAACTGCACACAGTGCTCCAGGTGCGGTCTCACTAGGGCCCTGTACATCTGCAAAAGGACCTCTTGACCTATACTCAACCCCTCTTGTTATGAAGGCCAACATTCCATTGGCTTTCTTCACTGCCTGCTGTACCTGCATGCTTCCTTCCAGTGACTGATGCACTAGGACACCCAAATCTCGTTGTACGTCCCCTGTTCTTAACTTGACACCATTCAGATAATAGTCTGCCTTCCTATTCTTACCACTAAAGTGGATAACCTCACACTTATCCACATTAAACTGCATCTGCCATGCATCCGCCCACTCACACAACCTGTCCAAGTCACCCTGCAACCTCATAGTATCTTCCTCAGTTCACACTACCACCCAGCTTTGTATCATCTGCAAATTTGCTAATGGTACTTTTAATCCCTTCATCCAAGTCATTAATGTATATTGTAAATAGCTGCGGTCCCAGCACCGAGCCGTGCGGTACCCCACTAGTTACTGCCTGCCATTCTGAAAGGGACCCATTTATCCCCACTCTTTGCTTTCTGTCTGTCAACCAATTTTCTATCCATGTCAGTACCCTGCCTCCAATACAATGTACTCTAATTTTGCCCACTAATCTCCTGTGTGGAACCTTGTCAAAGGCTTTCTGAAAGTCAAGGTACACCACATCCACCGGCTCTCCCCTGTCAATTTTCCTGGTTGCATCCTCAAAGAATTCGAGAAGACGTATAAGACGTTGGTGAAACCGCATTTAGAATATTGTGTTCCGTTCTGGGCACCATGTTATAGGAAAGATATTGGTTCTTGGTTCTTGGTCCTCCAAAATATTCCAGCGGGACTTTCCAGCGCCCGGTGCGGCTCCGCCGCGGGGACTTTCCATCTCCTTGCGGGGGCTGTGCGGATCGGTTGCCTCGGTAGGGGTCGAGCTGTCTGTCTGTGGGAGGGGCATGGGGAAGAGAGAGGAAGTTTTTTTGCCCCCATCACAGTGAGGGGGTGTTTGGACTCGCTGTGATGGATGTTTGTGTTGGGGTTGTGTGTCTTGTGTTTTTTGTTTTTTTGTACTGCTGGCAAATTAATTTCGTTCGGTAAAACGAATGACAATAAAAGCTATTCTGTATTCTGTATTCTGTAAATGGAATTTAAACTGGAGGTGGCGGAGTATGGACTTAAGCAAGAAGGGCTTCTTGGAGAATACGCCTTAAATTTAGTTGCATCTGGTTGAATAACTATAGTAGGGTGAAGACTATTCCATGCTTTAATTGTGCGAGGGAAGAATGAATTGCTACACACATCTGTCTTAATAGCTGGTATCTAAAATTGAATCGAATGCCCTCGTCTATTCCTGCTATGTTTGGGTTTGGTGTAGATGTGGTCATCTATGTCGAGCTGACCATTTAACATTTTGTAAAAACAGGTCAAACGGTGGGCTTTACGTCTGTCTTGGACAGTGTTCCACAATGAATTTAGAAGTTCGGTAACACTCGCTTCTCTCTCATAGCTATTTGTAACAAAACGAGCTGGACACGTTCGATGGATGAAATGTTTTTAATTGTGTATGGGTTCCATGCTGCAACTGCGTAGTCCAAATGTGGTCTAACAAGGGTGAAGTATAACTTCTCCTTGATAGAAATTGAACAATGATAAAAGTTGCGTCTCAGAAAATTTAGGACATCTGTTGCTTTCACCGTTGCATGATGAGTCTGACCATTCCAACGTAGATTGTTCTGTATTTTGATGCCAAGATACTTTGGATTCAATGGTGGCACCAAGGATATTATATGATGTTTCACCTGGTTTCCTCCTCCTGTTGACACGCACGGTTTCACATTTGGAAGGATTGAACTGCACCCCCCATTGTTGTGACCACTCAACCATAGTATCGAGATCTTCTTGGAGAGCATCTTTATCATCAGCTGACTTAATTTGACGATACAGCAAACAATCATCAGCGAACAGTCTGGTCGTGCTTGTGACTTTTTCGTGGATGTCATTAATGTAAAGCATATTGTCAAGCTTGAAAGGGTTCAAAAAAGATTTACGAGGATGTTGCCAGGACTAGAGGGTGAGAGCTATAGGGAGAGGTTAAGTGGGCTGGCTATCTATTCCATGGAGCGTAGGAGGATGAGGGGAGATCTGATAGAGGTGTACAAAATCATGAGAGGAATAGATAGTGTAGGTGCACAGAGTCTTTTGCCCAGACTAGGGGAAAGGATTTAATAGGAATGCGAGGGGTAACTTTTTCACACAGATGTATGTATGGAACAAGCTGCCAGAGGAGGTAGTTGAGGCTGGGGCTATCCCATCGTCGAAGAAACAGTTAGACAGGTAGTATAGGAAAATAACTGCAGATGCTGGTACAAATCGAAGGTATTTATTCACAAAATGCTGGAGTAACTCAGCAGGTCAGGCAACATCTCAGGAGAGAAGGAATGGGTGACGTTTCGGGTCGAGACCCTTCTTCATACTGATCTTTTTTAAGGCGGTTAATGTCACGACGGCAGATGGAGATGAAAAGTTCTAGTGAGGGTAGTAGGCCAACCGGGGGGTCCAAGAGGAAGGCGTCCGTTGGAGACGGGAGAGGGGGGTCATCAGTGGGGGGTGAGGACTCCGTCTGAAGAAGGGTCTCGACCCGAAACGTCACCCATTAATTAACTCCTGAGATGCTGCCTGACCTGCTGAGTTACTGCAGCATTTTGTGAATAAATACCTTCGAGTTAGACAGGTACATGTATAGAGCAGGTCTGGAGGGTTATGGACCAAACACAGGCAAGCGTGAATAGGGTAGCTGGGACATTGTTGCCCGGCGTGGGCGAGTTGGGCCGAAGGGCCTGTTTCTACACTGTATCAATCTTTGACTCTATGACTCTAAATCATAAGAGAAATCGATCGGGTAGATGCTGTCTCTTGCCCAGAGTAGGGGTATCGAGGGCCAGAGGACAAAGTTTCAAAATGACGAAGAATGATTTAGTAGGAATCTGAGGGGTAACTTTTCCACACAAATGGTGGTGGGTGTATGGACCAAGCTGCCAGAGGCAGTTGAGGCTGGGACAATCCAGTCGTTTAATAAACAGTTAAACAGGTACATGGATAGGACAGGTTTTGAGGGATATGGACCAAGCGCAAGCAAATGTGAGTAGTGTAGCTGGACATATTGGCCGGTGTGGGCAAGTTGGGCCGAAGGGCCTATTTTCACACTGTGTCACTCCATGATTCTATGACTCTAACAATCAATTGACAAAGTTGACAGGTGAGGACAGGTCAGTGATCATGTCTACGTGATATAAATATATAGAGACATAGTATTGACCGACATCTACTACAAACATACTGACTCCCTTAGCTATTCAGACTATACTTCTTCCCACCCCGTTTCTTGTAAAGACTCTATCCCCTACTCCCAATTTATCCGTCTGAGCCGCATCTGCGCCCAGGATAAAGTTTTCCACACAAGATCATCGGAGATGTCCTCATTATTAGGGAAACGGGGGTTGCCCTGTTCCGTTATAGATGAGGCTTTTACCAGGATCTCCTCGATATCCCGCAGTTCCGCACTTGCTTCCCCTCCCCTCATCCGCAACAAGGACAGAGTCCCCTTTCTCCGCACCTTTCAGCCCATCAGCCGTCGCATATAGCAAATAACCCTCTAACACTTTCTCCATCTCTAACGGGATCGCGCTACTGGCCACATCTTCCCATCTCCACCTTTCTGCAGTGATCGTTCCCTCCTCAACGCCCTGATCAACTCGTCCCTTCACTTCCAAACCACCCCTCCCCAGGTACTTTTCCCTGCAAACGCAGGAGATGCAACACCTGACCATTTACCTCCCCCCTCGACTCCTACCAAGGACCCCGACAGTCTTTTCAGGTGGGGCAGAGGTTCACTTGCAACTCCTTGAACCTCATCTGCTCTATCCGCGCGTTGTCCTGCCTCCACTCTCTTGCCGGTTTCTCCTCTCCGCCCCACAAGCCCAAGAACACATAATCAGTTTGAAGAATGGTCCCGACCTGAAACATCACCACTACCCGCTGAGTTACTGTGGCACTCGTTTTACTTTGGTGTAAACCAGCATCTGCTGTTCCTTGTTTCAAACATTCGCCCATCTACGCTTATTGCGTTTGCCTCCTTTTAGCCTGCTTCTCTCGGAAAGTTTAAAATCCGTTTACCTGCCGAAATATATTTAAAATGTTGCAATCGCAACCACTTTTACAACTTCTGTGGCAGCACATTCCGTATACGCACGATGTTCTGAATAAATAATCTGCTCAAAATAGATTCATTCTCCGTTCTCTCACCGTAAATTTTATGTCGGAAGCCGGAAGAAGAAGTGTGTTACAACCCTATTAGGACACGCATGTTCCTGTTGGAGTGAAGGGCAAGCCATGGGCTTGAGGAAGCTTGGATGACGAGCGAATTTGAGACTGTTCAAGAAAACGAAGGAGGCATGGGGCATGTATAGGCAGTGTAGCCCTGGAGGGGTATCCCTGGAGGAGTTTCGGGAACTGAGCAGCATGCTTAAAGGGAACAACAGATCGCAATATTGATTGAAGATTGAAATAATATTTCTCCCCTGTTTTTACCGTGGGGAAAGACACGAGGACTGAAGAACCTGAGGCAGTCAATTGAAGTGGCTTGCGGGGTGTCAGAATTACGATCGAGGACGTACAGGTATGTAGGTTAATTGACTGGGTAAATGTAAAAAAATGTCCCTAGTGTGTGTAGGATAGTGTTAATGTGCGGGGATCGCTGGGCGGTGCGGACTTGGTGGGCCGAAAAGGCCTGTTTCCGCGCTATATCTGAAATATGAAAATAAAATATGAAATAGGAGGCGCTGGAAGGACTAACGCGAGTGATGATGGACAATTATACCGGGACTGGCCGAGGAAACTGTGCGAAACTGGGAGGAAATTGCACGTAAACTGGCTAAGATTTGCGAGTCATCATTAAACTCTTGTGAAAGCATTAAGCATTGCTTTCCCACATGATATACGTGGTTCTCACAATCGGGACAGGGTCGCATTGCCCACCACCATCGCCATTCTCCGTATCCCAAAACAGATCTATCATAAAGAGCTCTGTTTAGTGGTTCCCTTTAACAAATCAACGCCCCAATGTCGTTTACCTGCTACTTTTGCTGAATAATTTGAGAGTTACATTACAGTCTGTAGTGCGTAATTGACGATTGCTAATCTAATAAAAGTCCATATAGCGGAACAGAACGCTATCATTGAACCGACGTGTACACACAGAGTAGCATCTGCACCGATAGCTATCAATATCAATCTGTACATTGCCTTCTTAAAGCATGACGTTACCTAAACACGGGGTCGCCAAGTGTTCGGACGTGATCTCTGGAGTCACTGAGTTGCTCCAATTGATCAAACGCGTTTTTTTTTATCGGTGTAAAGCTTTCCACGGGAAGAGCGGGTGGCATTATTGCCCCCCCTCCCTTTCACTTTATTTGACGGCCCCGACGTCTATAATCACGTGCATTGCAGGTTAATCCCCGGGATGGCGGAACAGTCCTATGAGGAAAGATTGGAAAGATTCGCCTTGTATTCCCTGGAGTTTAGAAGGATGAGAGGGGATCTTATAGAGACGTATACAATTATAAAAGGATTGGACAAGCCAGATGCAGGAAAAATGATCCCAAGATCGGAGAGTCTAGAACCAGGGGCCACAGTCTAAGAATAAAGGGGAAGCCATTTAAAACTGAGGCGAGAAGAAACTTTTTCACCCAGAGAGTTGTGAATTTGTGGAATTCTCTGCCACAGAAGGCAATGGAGGCCAATTCACTGGATGAATTTAAAGGAGAGTTAGAGTGAGCTCTTGGGGCTAGTGGAATCAAGGGATATGGGGAGAAGGCAGGCACAGGTTACTGATTGTGGATGATCAGCCATGATCACAATAAATGGTGGTGATGGCTCGAAAGGCCAAGTGGCCTCCTTCTACACGTATTTTCTATGTTTCTGTGTTGCTATGTTTCTATGAATTGGGAATCGACGATAGCATCTTTGCAAACGGCCGGGTGGGAACAAATGTCTTCCAGATATCTGTGGAGACGAGTAGGTTTTTAAAAGTCATCAGTCTGTCGCCTGTGATGGACACAGAGAGATCAAGAAAGGGGAGAGAGGTGTCCAATATAGTCGAGGTGAACTTAAAATCAGGGTGGATGTTGGCGGTGAAACAAATTAAATCAATGTGTTTTGCACGGGAGCAGAAGATAACCCCAATGCGAGTCGAAGACGTGACGCAGAAAGAAATGGAGCACGGTGCCAGCGTACGTCTGGGACAAGGACTGTTCGACGTAATCGGCAAAACGGCAGGCATAGCTAGAGCCCATGCGAGTGCCCATTGCTACACCTTTAACTTGAAAGCTTGAGGAGTCGTAAGAGAAGTTATTGTGCAAGGCTAAATTCTGACGGCGGAGGACAGGAAAAATGTCTGTTTAGTAGGTTGGTGAAGTGCAGATTGTCCATCACATCCGGCATTGTTATGAGGTTTAATTGGTTATTTTATAACAGAATCGATGTTGACTTTTGTGTCCGTCCCGATAATGGCTTCGAGCTAATCTCAGTTCAGGAGCTCCTGTCAAATTTCAACAAAAGATAAACAAATTATGGAGCAACCTTGCGAGTCAGACAGCTTCTCTGGTGAACATGGATAGCAAAATTTTGTGTCGGGACACTTCTTCATGTTGATTGTATTAGGGCGGAGACATAACTGGCGCAGGAGTAGGGCAGGGTAAAGATTGAGGTGAAAGGTAGATGCAGTTGAAGTTTTTATTTGGTTTGCAGATAATTGGACAAACGCCAGAGATGAAATGGCAAAGACATGTCAGATCAGGAGATAAGGATAGTAGATGCATGAACTGTGAAGCCAGAGGAAAATATGACGACTGGAAGGGGAATGGGCGTACTGGGTGCGCATCCAACCGAGGCACTGGGATAAGAGGAGGAAAAAAGAGGGAAGGGATTTTGTTTATTTGTATTTGCTAACTCAATGGACTGTGGGCTACCCAAATGGACTATGAGTCTCTATTCTTTCGGCGTGCGTGTAGCCTCGCCCTAGAATTGGAGAAAGATCAGGACAGAAATGTCAATGTGGGACTGTGAAAGTGAATAACCGGGGACCCTGCAAGCTTAGGCGAACCGAGCGCAAGCCTTGTTCATGCCGCTGTAAAGGAGCCGACATCTGGTATACCGAATGCAGTAGATGACGTTGGAGGAGGCGTATGTGAATCTGTGGAAGGCACGAAGATATGAGAAAACCTGGACGGATGGGGTTCCTGGAAGGAGCTCAGAGAAGATGTATGGGGACAGGTGTTACATCACCTGCACATATGTACCTGGTGAAGGGTTGGTTTGTGTTGGATGGGATGTGATCCAAGCTGTTATAGAGGGAAGGGTCTCTGTGGAAATCAGAAAGGGTGGAAATAGGAAGATGTGACTGGTGGTGGGATTATATCAAAACAACCAGCAGCTTAATAGCTTTATGAATAGCTGCAGTTGGATAGGTAGTAACCAAACGACCATATGGCGCTCATCTCTTTACAGAAATGTGAACGTGGGACGACTTCGCGGTCTGACTTATGAACACATGCCCGTTGTTCCTTTTACTCTGTCAGTTTGGCATCGCACGACACGGTGAATTAGAGTAGCCATCTAACTTAACGTATCTGCGGGACGTGGGACCAAATCAGTGGACCCAATGGAAACCCACGCGGTCGCGTGTTCAACGTGCTCACTCCATTTGGACAGCGTCAAAAGCTGGATTAGCACCGAGGTCCGTGGAATTGTGAGGAACATTTAATTCCTTAACAGTGTCCTTATTTGTAAATAACATCATGTTATTGATATTTAAGCGATTTGTGCGGGACCGGGTGTTATTTTTTAAATCTCATCATTTTCGCTCGCATTTAACTGGGTGGAGATTGTGATTGTGGCCCCGGGCAAAGAGCGTTATTTCCCAATGTACCATTCATAGACTTTAGCTCAGCATTCAACACCATCATCCCCCAGCAGCTGGTTTGTAAACTAACAAATCTGGGCCTCAGCCCCCTTCTCTGCAACTGGCTGCTGGACTTCCTCACTGCCAGACCCCAGTCTGTACGGGTCGGCAGCAACACATCGGACACCATCACGCTGAGTACGGGTGCCCCACAAGGATGTGTGCTAAGCCCCCTGCTCTTCACCTTGCTGACCCACGACTGCACACCCACCTACAGCTCCAACCACTTCATCAAGTTTGCGGATGACACAACAGTGGTGGGTCTCATCAGCAACAACGACGAGACCCACTACAGGAAGGAGGTGGACCAGCTGGCCGCGTGGTGCACAGACAACAATCTCTTCCTGAATGTGGAGAAAACAAAGGAGATTGTTGTCGACTTCAGGAGAACGCACACCCAACACCCCCACCCACTGACCATCAATGGTGCTGCTGTGGAGCAGGTGAGCAGCACCAAATTCCTGGGGGTGAACATCACCGAGGATCTCTCCTGGAGCAACAACATCACGTCCATCGCCAAGAAAGCCCAGCAGCGCCTCTACTTCCTCCGCAAACTGAAGAGAGCGGGAGCCCCCACACCCATCATGTACACTTTTTACCGAGGCGCCATCGAGATTATCCTCAGCAGCTGCATCACTGTGTGGTTCGGCAGCTGCACAGCCTCCAGCCGCAAGACCCTGCAGCGCATAGTGAACACTGCTGAGAGGATCACTGGCGCCTCACTCCCAACACTCCTGGTCCTTTACACCACCCGCCTCACCCGCAAAGCATTGAGCATTGTGGGTGACCCCTCCCACCCCTCCAACAGCCTCTTGACCCTCCTGCCTTCAGGGAGAAGGTTTCGCAGCCTGAGGTCGAGCACCACCCGACTAGAGAACAGTTTTTTTCCACCAGGCTGTCAGGATGCTGAACTCTCTCCCCTCCCTTCCTCCTCTCTCCCCTGCCCCCATTGGACCTGGACTTTAACACCCCACACACACGCACATCCAGCACCAGACACTTTTTTTTAACGCATTTGAAGTGACTATATTTTATATTTTATGTTGATTGTTGTTTGCTGTGCCTTTTTAATTTTAACTTAGTTTTATGCACTTTGTTCCTCGGGATTGTGGGAAACGGTATTTCGATTTTCTGTCTGTGTAAACTGGCTGAGGATTGACAATAAAATTGACTTTGACTTTGACTTTGACTTTGATTTGGTATCTGGTGGGAATAGCAGCGGCAGATTTCCAGATTGTCAACACTGACTCTTGTTTAACTGTATTTCCCACGATCTTTCGCGTGCATCGCTCGATGTGCTCCCGTGGTGGTTATCGTGGCCTATGCTTCTTCAGGGGCCTCTGTTTGGTTAATGATCTCTTTCACCTTTGTCGATTTGTCGACTATTGCTGTTTGAAACTGACGACAAAATATTGCATCGAGAGAATTGCGACTATCGTCTTCGGGACAGTCACCCTGATGAGCTGTTTAAGATGCGTACCCTGATACTTTTCAAAGGGATTCAAAATATTCAATAAGTAATGTACCCTGGGGATATATCCTCACGCTCGAATTTTTTAATTAATCCGCATGGGTTTCCTACGATTTGTTAACATTTAATTTAACCCCATGCCCGCCCGTTCTCTTTGTTGCTATTGCTCAACTTACCGAAAGCATGATCTATTTTCCTGCCAGGCAGATTCGGCAACGATTGGAAGAATAACAAGAAGCAAGGGTGATCCGATGGAAATCTACTGCTTCCCTCTCCAGCATATCCGGGAGATTTTTACTGTTGTGGAACATTGTAGTGGTAAATATTGTGTCAGATCGTATATTAGGCGCTTAGCACTTCGTCGGAACTTCCCCGGTGGAGCACAAAAACAACCGGTTCTGACCATCTGCACCAACACATTTATCCATGACATGACCCTGAAGAAATCGAAAGATGAGTTAAAAATCGCGGTGATATTCCGCCATAAATCCCTTGTGAAATAATGACATCTTAGAGCAGGTTTCACATCGGTGTCCAAGAAACGAGTGTTGTCCGTTGGCTGCACCACAGGAAAAGGTCTATTCGGCCCAACAAATCCAGTCAGTCCAATATCAGTCAAGTCAGCTGCCGAGACTATGCTTGAAAAGTGTTTGTTGCATATAGTCATCGAGGTTCTATCATTATCGAATCTGTCAAGCATAAGTTATGAAACAAATTCCAGGAATTTGTGGCGCTTCCGCCAATAACATTCATTCTATGTCTTTGAACCCTTGCCCGTTTCGACATGAACAATATATCCCCTTACTGTACTCGGTCATAAATCAAGACAGATCCGTTGCTAAAAGGTTATACTTACTCCAAGTGTTCAGGGACTTTAAATGTCAGGATACCACAGCTGATGCCGATTGCTGCGCATGAATTGATTGAATTATTGTAGGAATTTTCAATCAAGATACATTTGTTTGAGGAATAAGTAGATTAAAAAGAAAATCAAATAACCCATCAACAGTAGGTGTCGAATTAATTGACGGCTAGCTGTAATGTAAAGGTGATGGATATTTTTTAATGCTGTAGGTTCTATCAGATTTGAACTCGTGATCTGTAGGAGTCGGAGAGGAAGAAATACCGTGACAGTGAAATGGCACTTGAATTTACCTCTGAGGAGCCGTAACATGCATGGCCACAGACACCCCACTGCAAGGTGGGAAGAATTTTTTCCCGTCGTCTAGGAGACCAGTGATCCAATAGCCTCCTTCTGCGCTATTCATTTTCTCTGAATGGAAGATCCACCAACTCTCCCTATTCTAGTCACAAGCTGTCTTCGCTTCAACTATCATCTCCCATCTTGTCCGTGCTTGAAACTTCTGCTTGCTGCTCGCATAGTGTGTGTGTTTCTGTGCCTGCGTTCGAGTGTGCCTGTATATGTTGGTGTGGAGTTGCTTGTGTGTATTTGTGCGTATATCTACGTATACGTGTGCGTTTTTGTGAGAGTGCGTGCTTATGTTTATGTGTGTCTGCATGTGAGAACGTGTTCTGTGTGTGCGTGTATGTGTGTTTCTAAATGTGTGCTTGTGTGTGTGTTAACGCCAAATTTGTGAAAGAAATAGGCTAGAGAAAGTGTATTACTAACCCGCTTCAAATTCTCTCACAAAACGCAGATATAAAGATATGCAGTGTAGTACAGCACACAAAGATGGTTTTGGTTTTCGGACAACCGAGTGAAAAGCGTTATTTTTTCCCACGACACTAACCTCATTAACTCTTATTATGCTCATATTGTTCCACGGCTTCCAAAAATGCATCCAGACCCCCTGCATTCTCATATATTTGTCGATTTCATCTTGGAGCGATAGCTGACGCTCTGAAAGTAATTATTTATTGGGTTATAACATATAACATATAACATATAACAACTACAGCATGGAAACAGGCCTGTCCGGCCCTACCAGTCCACGCCGACCATTCTCCCTGACCTAGTCTCATCTACCTGCACTCAGACCATAACCCTCCAATCCCCTCCTATCCATATACCTATCCAATTTACTCTTAAATAATAAAATCGAGCCAGCCTCCACCACTTCCACCGGAAGCCCATTCCATACAGCCACAACCCTCTGAGTAAAGAAGTTCCCCCTCATGTTACCCCTAAACCTTTGTCCCTCAATTCTGAAGCTATGTCCCCTTCTTGGAATCTTCCCCACTCTCAAAGGGAAAAGCCTACCCACGTCAACTCTGTCCGTCCCTCTCAAAAATTTAAAAACCTCTATCAAGTCCCCCCTCAACCTTCTACGCTCCAAAGAATAAAGACCCAACCTGTTCAACCTCTCTCTGTAGCCTAAGTGCTGAAACCCAGGCAACATTCTAGTAAATCTCCTCTGTACCCTCTCCATTTTGTCGACATCCTTCCTATAATTTGGCGACCAGAACTGCACACCATACTCCAGATTCGGCCTCACCAATGCCCTGTACAATTTCAACATTACATCCCAACTTCTATACTCGATGCTCTGATTTATAAAGGCAAGCATACCAAACGCCTTCTGCACCACCCTATCCACATGAGATTCCACCTTCAGGGAACAATGCACAGTTATTCCCAGATCCCTCTGTTCCACTGCATTCCTCAATTCCCTACCATTTACCCTGTACGTCCTATTTTGATTTGTCCTACCAAAATGCAGCACCTCACACTTATCAGCATTAAACTCCATCTGCCATCTTTCAGCCCACCCTTCCAAAAGGCCCAAGTCTCTCTGTAGACTTTGAAAATCTACCTCACTATCAACTATATTTAATTATTTATTGATTTATTTGTCTATTTTTATCTATTTATGTATCTATTTATGTATCTATTTATCTATCTATCTATTTATTTATTTATTTATTTCTTTATTTATTTGTTTATTTATTTATTTATTTATCTATTTATTTATCGATTTATTTATTTATTTATTTATTTGTTTATTTATTTATCTATCTATCTATTTATTTATTTATGTATTTATGTATTTATTTATTTATTTGTTTGCTCGTTTATTTATTCATTTATTTATTTATTTATTTGTTTGCTCGTTTATTTATTTATTTATTTATTTATTTATTTATTTATTTATTTATTTATTTATTTATTTATTTATTTATTTATTTATTTATTTATTTATTTATTTATTTATTTATTTATTTATTTATTTATTTATTTATTTATTTATTTATTTATTTATTCATCCGTTCATTTATTTATTTATTTATTTATCTATTTATTTATTTATTTATTTATTTATTTATTCATCCGTTCATTTATTTATTTATCTATTTATTCATTTATTTATTTATTTATTTATTTATTTATTTATTTATCCATTTATTTATTTATTTATTTATCTATTTATTTATTTATTTATTTATCTAGCTATTTATTT
Organism: Rhinoraja longicauda; assembly: GCF_053455715.1. NCBI lineage: Eukaryota > Metazoa > Chordata > Chondrichthyes > Rajiformes > Arhynchobatidae > Rhinoraja > Rhinoraja longicauda. The sequence continues at coordinate 14,607,265 of NC_135993.1, forward strand.
ATTTATTTATTTATTTATTTATTTATTTATTTATTTATTTATTTATTCATTTATTTATTTATTTATTTATTTATTTATTTATTTATTTATTTATTTATTTATTTATTTATTTACTTATTCATTTATTATTCCACCGGGTGGCGCCGCGATGGCAGCCTCGCCTCCAGTCTGTCTGTCTTTTTCTTTTGTAATTTTATTGTGTTTGAAAAGTATGTGTTAATGTTCTCAGGTTTGTTTTATGTGGCGGGGGGGGGGGGGGGGTGGGGGGTGGGGGGGGGGGTTCGGGGGAAACTTTTTTTTCAATCTCTTACCTTGCCGGAGTTGCGATTGTTTTCCGGATTGTATGTCCGGTCGTTCTGCGCCCTAACATCGTGGAGCTGCAGGCCTTGCTCAGGACTGACTGAGCCCCACCGCGGGGCTTGGACTTACCGTCGGAGCCGATCCCTTGCCTGGGGTCGACGCTCCAACCGCGGCCTGCGGACAGTTTAACATCGAGGAACTCGCAGTCTCGGGTAGAGACCGATGTCGGGAAGCTCCAAAGAACGCAGACCAGTTTGGACCAACCCCGACCCGGGGTAGATCGCTCGGCGCGGGGAGCTGAGATTCCCCCCCCCCCCCCCGATGCAGGAGCTTGATCGCCCCGATACGGAGGGTCTGACCGCCGGCTACGGGAGTCAAGATGGTCCGGTCAACGGAAGGCTCGAAGCCCCCGACCGCGGGAGAACAAAGAAGGGAAGAGATTGAGCTTTTTTTCGCCTTCCATCACAGTGAGGAATGCGGAGGAACCACTGTGGTGGATGTTTATGGTAAAATGTACTTTGTGTGTTTTGTTGCTTTTTATTTGTATAACTGCATGGCAAACGAAATTCCTCGTATGTTGCAAAACATACTTGGCTAATAAAGTACGACTATGATTATCATTACGATTATTCGCTTATTTGCACATTTATTTATTAATTTCCTTCTTTCCTTCTCTCATATTCCCCTGAAATCGTAGGGGATGTCCAACCTTTCCCAACACCTCCTCCGTAATCCCTGTCAAGGTATCGTTCCAGGTAAGATAGATATACATTTATAAACATTTGCTCTTAATCAAATTCGTTGCTCCCCATGTGATCTCCTTTACATCGGCGAAAGCAAGCAAAGACTATGCACCGTTTGGTCTTGGATGAGCAAGGCTCACTGAAGGCCCAATGAATGTCCGGGTTGTTAACCACTTTACCTCTCTTCGCATTCTCATAATGACAGTTCTGTTCTGGGGGGGGGGGGGCTTTTGTTAGATTGAGGTCAAATGGAAATTGGAGAAACAACACGTCATATTCTGCGTGGGTAGTTTAAAATCCAACAGCATGAGCATTGCAATCTGCAAATGTAAGTAACACTGCCCCCCCCCCCGACTATGCGCCCCCCCCCCACCGCGTTACGCACATTTATTTCACTATCCCACCCCTCTTTCCCCCCGCTCATCACCGACCAATTTTCTACCAATTTTCCTTCTCCTGACTTTACATTTCATTTCTCTATTCTCCTTAGCTGGCACCCTTTTGTCTCATTTTCATCTCTCGCATTTTTCATCCTAACGGTCAATCCCATATCTATATATCCACAAATCATTTCCATCCTTCTCACACTTTTCCAATTTACTGTCCGGTACTGAAATCAATATGAAGAGCCCGAATCGAAACATCGCCTACCCATTTCCAGCACGACCCGGTGTGTTATGACACCACTTTGTTTCACTCAAAATTCTAGTTCCTTGTGCCTGGGGACATGTTGCTTCATTTGGAGTTATAGAGTGATACAGTGTGGAAACAGCCCTTCGGCCCAACTTGCCTACACCGGCCAACAATGCCCGAGCTACCCTAGTCACATTTGCCTACACTTGGTCCATATCCCTTCAAACCTGTCCTATCCACGTACCTGCCTAACTGTTTCTTAAACGATGGGGTAATCCCAGTCCGAACTATCTCCTCAAGCAGGTTGTTCCATACACCCTTCACCCTTTGTGTGAAAAAGTTACCCTCCGATTCCTATTAAATATTTCCCCTGGGTTTCAGCACTTAAGCTACAGAGAGAGGTTGAACAGGTTGGGTCTTTATTCTTTGGAGCGTAGAAGGTTGAGGGGGGACTTGATAGAGGTTTTTAAAATTTTAAGAGGGACGGACAGAGTTGACGTGGGTAGGCTTTTCCCCTTGAGAGTGGGGAAGATTCCAACAAGGGGACATAACTTTAGAATTGAGGGACAAAAGTTTAGGGGTAACATGAGGGGTAATTTCTTTACTCAGAGGGTGGTGGCTGTATGGAATGGGCTTCCGGTGGAAGTGGTGGAGGCAGGCTCGATTTTATTATTTAAGAGTAAATTGGATAGGTATATGGATGAGAGGGGATTGGAGGGTTATGGTCTGAGAGCAGGTAGATGAGACTAGGTCAGAGAGAGTGGTCGGCGTGGACTGGTAGGGCCGAACGGGCCTGTTTCCGTGCTGTAGTTGTTATACGGTTATATGGTTATGGTTCATCTTGAACCTGTCCTCTGGTTCTCGATTGTCCTCCTGTGGACAAGAGACTCTGTGTATCTACCCGTGATTTTGTACAGATGATTTTGATTGACTTTCCCTATGCTACAATTCGGTTGTAATTCTTGCAGCCCGAATTGTAGCCTAAATCATTTATTTTGCCATTAGAGTCCATAAATGTACCCATTCTATTTTAGAATCGTGGAAGTACACGTCACAACTTTTGTATCACCGAATAATTAATGGTACAACTAGCAGCGTTTCCATTTTTAAATATACCTTATTACATCTTAATATAACCTTGACTGGAAACACCATTCCGCATAATGAGGGCACCGTAATTATTTCCCAGAGCAATTGCTCCAATATAACTCGGGAGTTGTTTCGAATTAATCAGTACATTTGGCCGCGCAACGTCGTCTTCCAAACATCTCCGACAACAGAGTTTCTGACGTGAAATGGAATATTCTGTGATATTTCGGATCGAACGCATTTACTATCCAGTTATTGCGGTCTTAGGTGTACCCGGTAAGTTCTGTTTTAAATTGAAGGCATTCAGCAGCATTTGACTGTTCCTTCAATGCAGGTAGTCAATTACACTCTGCCTCGGTTTAGTCATCAGCCACTTGTTCGTACGTTCGTGAAATTGTCCTGTTGTTATGAGGTTCATGTGATTAAAAAAACAATATACTGAGATTTGTTACGATAATTTTCCATTCATCGACCACCTGGACAGTATGAATTCCACCAGTGAAAGCGGGCACTGTGCGAAGGAGAAATGATACATTGAATTGTATTCCTCAGTCTGCCATTTTTATAGGGAATCTCGGTGGTATGATGTGGTAAAAGGGGAGATTCCTCTCCTGATTATGTTATCAGTCGTCATTTTTCTGTCAACGAGCTTGGTGATCTTTCGAACCATCCTAACTAAAATAAACTCCAGAACATTAAATCGCATTTCACGTGGGCCTATGGAGGAAATGTATGTTTGTTGCATGCTGGGTTTAAAATCCTGGAGAAACAATGAACTGCAGGTCCTTGTTTACACAAAAGGCCACAAAGTGGACAATACAAAGACTGTGAAGAAGGGTCCAGACCCGAAACGTCGCCTATCTCTGTTCTCCGGAGGTGCCACCTAACCAGCAATTTGTGTCAGTTGAAATCCTATTTGAAATCAGACACTGCATTCAACTTAAATCAATTTCCAGTGTAACCAGGCACTCATCAAATAACACCGGCGCATCATTTACGATCTGTTATCTCTGCCAAAAATGAAGCAGATGTATTCATAGTTTTTCAATCGCTACTTGTCAGGGAAGTGTAAATCTGTAAGTAGGATTTTTGGAACAGTTATCTAGATGTTGACCGCGAGGCAACATGCAACGAATAATAGGAATTGGAAAAGTGGCTTTGCCCAAGTCTTACTACATTTTATTGATGTTGATCTAATTTCTACCTTTAAAAAAAAGCCATAATCTACCCCAATGTGGATAAGATTGGAAACACAAGGTCGCTTACTATTTTAATTAGAATAGACATGTTTCAGATTATATCTGCGTGTACAGGAAACGTTCCTATTTAGATTTAGAACAAAGTGATGTAAATTGAAGAAAATAATGTACGAAACATGCTATTCAGTGTATTTCTAAATTTAAATATACTCAATTTTAATTTTAGTCCAGTGATTGGATCGCAAAGTATTCCAATGTCTTGCTCATGTCGTAAGTACATTTCTCCTGATGACTTTAATCATTTCCATACACTATCTTATTATCCTATCCAACTAAACCACGTTAATGTTTAGGAAACAACTGCAAATGCTGGTTTACACAGAATATAGTCATAAAACGCTGGCGTAACTCTGCAGATCAGGCAGCATCTCTAGTTAAAGTTAATAGACGACGTTTCGGGTCGAGATTCTTCTTCAGACTAAGAATCAGGGGAAAGGGAAACGAATAATATAGAAGGCTATTGAACAAATGAAAGAAAGATATTCAAAAAGGAAAGATGATCAAGGATATCTGGAGCCCACAATGGGGAAGGTGATGGCTGTGGGGGAGGTGATAACGAGTGATACAAACAGAGAAACCAAGTAGGATGACACTGAAACAAGTACAACGACTTGGATGGGGGTTGGGTGGGGGGGGGGGGGGGGGAGAGTGGTGATCAAGGTGTTGCTTGAAGTTAGATAAATCATACTCATACCGCTGAGTTGTAAGCTGCCCAAGCGAAATATGAGGTTCTGTTCCTCCAATTTGCGTTTGGCCTCACTTTAACAACGGAGGAGCTCCAGGTCAGAAGAGTCAGTTGGTGAATTGTCAACCGGGAGATCGGGTAGGCCACGGCGGACTGGCCGAAGGTGTTCAGTGAAACGATCGCCCAGTCTGCGCTGGGTCTCGCAGACACTGTATATAGTAATCCGCAGCTGGAATAGTAGATACAGTAGATGAGTTTGTAGGAGGGACAAGTGAACCTCTGCCTCACCTGAAAGGACAGATTCGAGGGAGAACATATGGGGACATGTGTTGCTCCTCCTGCGGTGGTAGGGGCCTTACCGTGAGAAGGGGCGGTTTGGATGGGAAGGAATGAGTTAAACAGGGAGTTGCTGGGGGAACGGTCTCTGCGTAAAGCGGAAAGGAGTAGAGATGAGAAGACGTGACTCGTGGTGGGATAATGTCGGAGGATTATGTGCTGTATGCGACAGCTGATGGGGTGCAAGGCAAGGACAGGAGTGCCTTTGTCCCTGTAGGCGACCGGGGGAGAGGGTGTGAAAGCAGGGCTACGGGCTTCCGATGAGACACAAGTGATAGAAGAGGGGACCACCAGTTCGCTAAAGAATGAGGACGTCTCCGATGCAATCCGAACCATTTTAATCATTTGTTATTGAACATTGCACAAAAATGTTGAGATGTGACTTGAATAATGTCCAATGTTTCCCCGTTTACTACACCGATTTCTATCATATCATTATATTTGCGTTTCTTTTCATTCTTACTTGTATCAGCAATATTTTTAATTTATTTCCGCTAACGTAGTGTAATCATAGATTGTCATATATCAGTGTATCTCTGATACGCACGGATTTATGATGTAATATTCCAATTTTATGTCCATCCTACATACAACTTTTCGAACGGGCCATATTTGGGCCATATTTGGCCTTTATCAGCCTAACATTTTGGATCCTTGAGCCAATGTTTTCCATTCATTTGGTTTTTTTCTTGATTCTGGTAACTTTCAATATAACTATAAATCGCCCCTTTTTATGGCAATCTTTATGCCAAATAGTTTTTCGTTTTATTTCTTCTGTTTCCATATTACTTGCCAATGTTATAGGTTTTGGAAACCTTAATGTTTCGACTTGCTTCCGTATGTTTGTGCCTGAAATATTCAAGCTTTCCAACATTCTTCATTAGTTTGCATTTATTCATTCATGTTCATAAATTCGTAAATGATAAGAGCAGAATTGGGCTATTCGGCCCATCAGATCTACTCCACCATTAAATCGTGGCTGCTCTATCTGTCCTGCTCCTCAACCCCTGTCATCTCGCCATAGCCCCTGATGCCAGTACTAATCAACAATATGTCTACCTCTGCCTTAAAAATATCCGTTGACTTGTCCTCCACTGCCTTTTGTGACAATGAATTCCACAGATTCACCACCATATGACCAAATAAATTCCTCATCTTCTCCTTCCTAAAGGAACGTCCTTTTATTCTGACAATATGATCTCTGGTCCGAGACTCCCGCACCAGTGGAAACATCCTCTCCACATTCACTCTATCGAAGGCTTTCACTATTCAGTCATTTTCTATAAGGTCCCCCCTCATCTTTGTAAACTACAGTGTATAGAGGCCTGGCGTCGTCGAACGATCATCATACGTTAACCCACATTCCTGGGATCATTTTCGGAAATCACCCCTGAACCCACGGCGCCATCACAACGTTCGCTCACATATGGGGCCCAACATTACTCACAATATTCTGAACGAGGAGAGAGTTGGGGTGGGGGTGGGGAGAGTGGGGGTGGGGAGGAGGGAAGATTGGGGTGGGGGGAGGGTGGGGTGCGGGCAGGAAGAGTGGGGATGGGGAGTGGGGAGGGGATGGGTGTGAGGGGAGGGGAGGGGAGAATAGTGGTGGGAAGGGGGAAATGGGGGTGGAGGCAGGGCTGGGGGTGGGGTGGGGACAGGGGAGGGGCAAGTGGGGGTGGGGGCAGGGTAGGGGCAAGTGGGGCTGGGTAGGGGGGCTGGGTAGGGGGGATGGAGTGGGTCAGTGGTGGGAGGAGGGGGGGATTAGGGGATTGAGTGGGGGGGGGTTGAGGGTGCGACACCAATACAGGAAAGGCTTTGGGTCCAGGGCTCACTAGCTCGCACCCTCTCCCCTTCCCTGTCCCCCCTCTACGAGGAATGGGCACAACGGGTCCACTTGGTCCAGTATACACATATATATATATATGTATATATATATAATATATGTGCGTGTGTGTGTGTGTGTGTGTGTGTGTGTGTGTGTGCGTGCGTGCGTGCGTGCGTGCGCGCGCGTGTGTGTGTGTGTGTGTGTGTGTGTGTGTGTGTGTGTGTGTGCGTGCGTGCGTGCGTGTGTGTGGGTGTGTATTATATATATATGTATTTGAATCAGCAAAGCATCTCCAACTAAATGAGCCAATGCTGTTAAATGTGATTAACATATAGAAAAACAATAGGCGACTTAGACTTAATGCAGTGAGTGGCCTTTCTCTATGCTGTTGAACAGTATGACTATTTGGCTCCATGCCAGGAGTGCATTGGAGCATCATTTCATGATGTTGTATTGATGACTTTCTGTTTTATTTCTACAGTTAATGTGGTAGCGATTCTGATCCTGATCCGAGGAAGATGTGGCCTTTCGAAATGCATCACCCTCTATCTGGTAGCCATGACAGCAGCCGATTTATGTGTTATTTTTACTGATGTGATAATGCATCGGCTTAACAACATGTATTTTCCCGTTAGTTTCTTGTTCATAACCCATGTGTGTTCTTTTAGACATGTCCTATATGCTGTCTCAATTGACTGCTCCGTTTGGTTTACAGTCGCTTTCACGTTTGATCGTTTTATAGCAATTTGTTGTCAGAAGATCAAACCAAAGATTTGTTCCCCAAGAACTGCAACTGTAATGGCATTCGTTGTTTTTGTGGCGAGCATTTTGAAAAACTTTCCGATTTATTTTGTATATAAACCTGTCACTGTTGTCGACAGTACCCCGTGGTACTGCATTGGCAAGGTGGAGTTCTGGTCTTCTCCTCACTGGAAACTCTATCAGCGCGGGAGTGCACTTGTAACAAACCTATTACCCATTCTGTTAATCTCGGGGTTCAATGTTTTAACCGTTAGGTACATCGTAGCGGTAAATAAAGTTCGTAGAAGACTTCGAAGTAATGATGTTAATAATAATGTTGACGAGGAGGCGAAGAATCGGAGGAAGTCGATTGTTCTGCTGTTGGCGATATCTGCCAATGTCATCATCTTGTGGATGCCAAAAGTTGTTTATACTTTAAATTGGCAACTGCAGAACTATAATTACACAAATCTGTATTCGAACAGTCCCACGTATATCGTTCAACAGGTGGGATACATGCTACAACTTCTATGTTCCTTAACTAATACTTGTATCTATGGACTAACGCAGAGAAAGTTTAGACAGGAACTCAGAAATGGCATTAAATATTCTCTGGCCCTACATGGAAAATTGCTTGTAAAATAAAACAAACAAACGTTTTACTTTCAGCCGTGGAATTAATAATTTTCGTTGCAGGTTCCGGGGGGGTCCGGAATAGACACTCCAAAGGGCAAAGTAGCATAAGTAAAAACGTTTATTGATACGATTCTGCTTGTGCCAAAAGTTACAAATGTTATGCGGATTTGGAAACTTCTGTTTAGTCATCGAATCCATATCGCGGATTGCAATATGTAATTATAGATCTCCTGGTGTAATGTGACGTAGTCCACAGTACAATAATTGTGTACGGCCAAAATGATCAAATATACTGAGCGCACTAAATCAGGCGAAACATAAGAATCGGGCTCAGTGATAGAAGGAAACTAATCGACGGGGAATGCTGACGATACCTGTTTAGAGGAAAACGGTTGCCATGTGGGAGTATTTCCTATGAGAGGGAGAGATATCCAGAGGGGAGAGAAATAGATCGAGAGGGGAGAAAAAGAGGGGGAGAGACAGAGGGGAGAGAGGGGACGGGAAGAGGGTAGTGGAGAGAGAGAGAGAGGGAGAGAGAGAGAGAGATAGAGAGAGAGAGAGAGAGAGGTGTTGTTTCTCTCTGCTCCGATAGCTACGAAGTTTCGAAGCAACATTATAAAGGTTTTTGTCGAAGGAAGAGAGACAGGCAGTGGGCTTTCGAAGTTTGACTTAACGTCGGACTGCGGAAACTTTCCTTTGTTGAAGGATTTCTCCATTTAGCGAGGAATTACAGCGCTTTTCTGGAGTACCGCGGGAGCGGCAGTAGCTGGCGGATTGCCAATCGCGCCAGGAGACCGGGAATTGGAAAGAGGCGGTGTTTGTGTCGTTTCTAGCACCGTAACCTAGCTTCCATACCGTTTTTCCCAGACCAGGTCACCCGGGCTCAACGAAGAGAAGCTACTTATCGCATCCGGCAGTTTCGGGGGGGGGGGGGGGGGGGGATTGCAAGGCCGCAAAAAGCCCCCAGAGGCTGCTCTCGGCAGTGAAGGTACGCGTGGACCCCTTGTCCCTTTTTTCGGCTGGGGAGAACTGCTTCTGCTGCTCTTTTAGACTGAGACCTACTCTGAGATCGCTCATGAACTGCGACTGCTGTTGTCTCTTTTGTGGGTTTGCACCTCTGTCCGGATGGCTCGGGCTCGGGCTCGGGCTCAGAGCTACGCAGCTGTGGTTTCGGCTGCGGCTTCGGAGTCACTCCAGGAGGAGCCTTACGTCGACTTGGGCGGGGGGGGGGGGGGGGGGGGGGTCAAGCATGGGATGACTGTCCCAACCGGGTACCGGTGGTCCAAGGAGGCAACAGAGAAGGGTCTATTTGATCTTTTCCAGAGGTCGAGATTGCGGCCTCCGAGGTTGGATGGGGAAATGTCAGTTTATTATAAAGGTACAGCAGGATATGGCCCGACCTTTGGAGAAGGGGCTCACAGTGGGAGGGACCTTTGTATCCGTGGAACCGTGGGTGTGCGTTGGACTGGTTGGACTGGTTCTCCTGCGCTGTGTTCCCACTTTCATCCGGGATGTGCTCCTTGTTCCACACCTGGCAAAGTTTGGGGAGGTGCAGTCCAGTCTGACTAGGTTTATGCAGCGCTGGCGCTACGCTTGTCTTAAAGGGGATCTTGTTTTATAAAGGCGGGTCTTCATGGAAGTGGGAACCGGGGCGGTCGCGGCGGGGAGCTTCTTCGTCGAGCAAGAGGGAATCCCCAACCGCGTTGGAGTTCGGGGTATGCACGGTAAAATGCCAGCAAAGAGGTCGGTCACTTCCGCAGGGATTGTCCCAATGGCCGGGCAGCTGCGAGATATCCCAACGCAGCAGCCCAGGAAAGCACTGCTGGCCCATCCAGGGCTGCCAGTTCCGCCTCGGTGATCCGGGGCGACACTGCTGGCCCATCCGGAGTTGCCGGTTCCATCTTGGCGGCCCAGGGCAGCACTGCCCCCCCCCCCCCCTACGTCCTGTACCTGTGGCGGAGGTTGACGGCGAGGCGCAGGGGGAGGGCGAGAGAGAGGGGGAGGGATGGTTGTGCAGAGGCGGAGGTAGGCCAAGAGGTAGAATACACATCACAACGCGAGTCACCCGCAAGCGCATGGGCCCACGGCCACACCTGAGCCCACCCAAAGTGTACCTGTTGGCCCCAGAGTGGTCCAAGAGGCGCATGGCGGGGTTCAGCAAGAAGCTGAGGAGGTTTGGAAGGGGCAGGGGAGGTTCAGTTGGGAGCTCCGGAGGCTGAACAAGGGGATGAAAGAGAGGAAGCTGGTGGTGTGGAGGCGGAGACCTCCTCCTTTATGGAGGTCACCGTACCGCCGCACATCAGTGGGACAAAAATAAGGCGTGGGTCTCTTGAGGGAGAGCACGGCCCTGGGCCTAAAGTCAGATGGCAGCCTACCTGGAGAACTTACACCCCTGTCGAGGCTGGCGACCCAGAACTAGTGTCCTCTGGGCCGGTGGCTGTCCCTTCGTTTCAGAGGCCTTCCGAGGGTGTTATCTCACCAGTTCTTGGGGTTGGCTCCCCTGGAAATGTGTCCCCTGCGATGGAGGACGAGAAAGGAGAACCCGAAGGGGGTGTCTCGAGTGTAGGGATGGTTTCCCAGCCTGTACTCATTAGAGCTACGAGAGTGGCTGAGGGGTGCGCTGCCCCACCGGGTGAGGAAGTAGGGGAGACTCCAGAATCACCGGATCCTTCAATGGGCCACAGTAAGGTTGGAGGCTGGAGACTTTCTGGGTGATACTGTTGGATTGGGTTCCTTGGATGCGGAGGGGGACGGGGCTATTGCGGGTCGTATCCCTCAATCGGATTCCGGGGGTGCCTGCGCGCTTCGGGCCTTGGGGGCGCCTCTTGTTTGTTCTGTCCCAGGCCCAGTTGTAGGGGGCGGTGAGTGTATGCTGGAGCCTAGCCATTCACTGGCTGGCTCATCGCTGTCAGAGGCGTCAGGACCCTCCCTCTACATTGATAACGGAGGTGGGATCATGCCGGATAAGGGAGAGCGTGAGGCGAGCGAGGTGGCAGCCAACGGCAACTCTCCGAACTCAGACAATGACCTTGAGTGTATTGGGGGGGGGGGGGGGGGGGGTTGCTTCAGGTGTCAGTGGGTTGGCAGAATACCGGGATTCCAGTGCTCTGTCTCGAGCGGCCAAAATCTGGGAGATTCGAGAGATTCTGAAACAACACCAGTGCAGTAGGAGCTGCTGAACGGTGGCCGGACCTGGAGGGAATTATCCAGACACTTAATGCTATCCTTCGCTTTAAGGATAGTGGTCTTCACGAGTCTGAGAGGCGTCAGTTCGCTGATTTTTTGAGGCTCCTAAGAGAGAGTGGCTCCACCCAAGAAGAGTGTGAGGAAAAAAAACAGTGTGTCTTCAACATGAAATTCGCAGTAGCTAGCCTAAACATAAATAGGATTTCACCATCTCTCATGCAGTGCGTTTTGTGCAAGAGACGCATACTGTTGTTAGTGACGAACCCAGCTGGGTCCTGGAATGTGAGGCGGGGGTGGGGGGGGGGGGAGGGGGGGGGGGCTACATGAGTCACCTCAGCACAAACCCAAGTGGGGTGGCCTTCCTGTTGTCCCCGACTTTCCAGCGAAAGATTCTGAAGGTGCCGGAAGTTGTGCCAGGCGGTTTGCTCCATATCTGGACGTGAGCCTGGATGGCGTGCCGTTACATTTCATTAACGTGTACATCAAGTCCACAGTGGTGGTTGGGCTGATGGTTGTGTTTCTTAGATCCTTCTGGGATGTGATGGGGTGAATACATGAAGGTCCTGATGGAATGCCTGGCGACCAGGGAGGTGCCCCTCTCGTGGCAGTGGTTGTCCTGCTGCCCAAGAAGGGCGAACTCCGCCTGTTGAAGAACTGGCGCCATGGTCTCTCTCCTCTGTACAAAGCATAAAGCTTTTGCACGGCAATGGCAAATTGCCTGGGCTCCGCGCTGTCCCAACTGATCAACCTGGACGTACATAGGAAATCACACGTCCTTGTGAGTCTTGTAAAACACAGAAGCTTAAAGATACAAGCTATCATACCAAGTAATTAACCAAAATATCTGTTATTAAACAGATATATTCTCTGCATTAGAAGTATACAACCCAGCATTAAACAATCTTTCTGGCCTTCCACATCTCCTTCTACCATTTGGACCAGATGGGCAACTTCAATTTCATCATATTGGGGCATATATTTCCGTGACTTCGATTTTTCATTTCTGCCTAGTGCCTTGTTAGGCTTGTCGTTATACCAGGTTACCCCCATCTCCGCTGCAAGCTTATTCCAGTTAACAAATATGGCTGTTTAATAAAGTGTAATCGGTTTAAATGCAGTACGTCCATTTAAGTTTTATTTTAAAATATGTTAACAATATTCATGAAATAAACATTCATGGCATTTTAGCGGCTTTGCTAAGTAATATCCGCTCAGTCCAGGTTCATTAGATATACAAGCAAAACGACCCTATCCAGGAAGCAGACAACCATGATTGAATGACGGAGTGGACTCGATGGGACGAATGGCTTAATTCTACTGCTATAATTTGTGAACTTGTGAACGTGAATATGGACAGGAATGGTAAGGAGGAATATAAGGAAAACGCAGGCAAATAAAATAGCCTAGCCTTGGTTGGCATGAACCGAAGCAATCATGACAATATATTTCGGTTTAGTTCAAAACTCTGCTGTGTGTCGGACACCATTGGAATCCTCATCGCAGCCATCTGCCTTCCTATGTACATTGAGTGTTGATGACAGCAGCAATGCCTCCAGAAGGTGTATTGGAAAATTGGTCTATCATTTGTATTCTGTTTGTTTTAGTTATTTAAAGAGTATTCCATTCAATGTAATCAAATACTTCACTCCATGTTTCAGCTCCTCTCTGAATTTCCTCTGTGTCAGTGTATAGATACACGTGTTGGTGCAGGTACTGATGAACTGTAACATAAATCCGCATTGCTGCATAATGAATGTCGTGTTATTCAAATTTTTGTCTTCGTATGCAATATTCACAGTTTGCCATGTCATGGAGTGTATGACATAGGGCAACCACAGTAATATGAAATTGGTTGACAAAGCGAACAGCAGAATCATCGATTTTCTACGGTTCTCCACTTCCGAATCCTTCTGATTTTCACTGTTACTCCGGAGTCCCCTGCGGACTTTATTGCTGCAATAATGTGGCGGATTGTTAAACCATTACACAGAAGCATTAAACAAATTGGTAATAACGGTGTTATAATACTGTCAATTAACATGTGTTTTCCAGAAGAAGGAAGTATAGTATTCAGGTATGAGGACACAGCCCCATGGTACACTGTCAATGGTGACTTGAGGCTGCATTACAAAGTAAAATGGAATGCACCTCAAGCAGCTCAGAATATTTACCGAGGAGAAGGATATTGAATTATGTGAGGTAAGCGAAACAAGTAGAGTAGTGATGGAAATTAGGAGGATTAAAGAAGAGACACTTTTGAAGAATATAAAAGTGGATAAGTCTCCAGGTCCTGATAGGATATTCCCTAGGACATTGAGGGAAGTTAGTGCAGAAATAGCAGGGGCTATGACGGAAATATTTCAAACGTCATTAGAAACATGGATGGTGCCGGAAGATTGGCGCATTGCGCATGTTGTGCCTTTGTTTAAAAAAGGTTCTAAAAGTAAACCTAGCAATTATAGACCTATTAGTTTGACGTCTGTGGTGGGAAAATTAATGGAAAAGATACTTAGGGACAATATATATAATTATTTGGATAATCAAGGCCTGATTAGAAACAGTCAACATGGATTTGTGCCTGGAAGGTCATGTTTGACTAATCTTCTTGAATTTTTTGAAGAGGTTACCAGGGAAATTAATAAGGGCAAGGCTGTGGATGTTTTCTATATGGACTTCAGTAAGGCATTTGACAAGGTTCCACATGGAAGGTTGATTAAGAAGGTTAAATCGTTGGGTATTAATAGTGAGGTTGCAAGATGGATTCAACAATGGCTGAATGGGAGATACCAGAGGGTAACGGTTGACAATTGTATGTCAGGTTGGAGGCCAGTGTCTAGTGGAGTGCCCCAAGGATCTGTGTTGGGTCCACTGTTGTTTGTCCTTTACATTAATGATCTGGATGATGGTGTGGCAAATTGGATTAGTAAATATGCAGATGATACTAAGATAGGTGGAGTAGTTGATGGTGAGGTAGATTTTCAAAGTCTACAGAGAGACTTGGGCCTTTTGGAAGGGTGGGCTGAAAGATGGCAGATGGAGTTTAATGCTGATAAGTGTGAGGTGCTGCATTTTGGTAGGACAAATCAAAATAGGACATACAGGGTAAATGGTAGGGAATTGAGGAATGCAGTGGAACAGAGGGATCTGGGAATAACTGTGCATTGTTCCCTGAAGGTGGAATCTCATGTGGATAGGGTGGTGAAGAAGGCGTTTGGTATGCTTGCCTTTATAAATCAGAGCATCGAGTATAGAAGTTGGGATGTAATGTTGAAATTGTACAGGGCATTGGTGAGGCCGAATCTGGAGTATGGTGTGCAGTTCTGGTCGCCAAATTATAGGAAGGATGTCGACATAATGGAGAGGGTACAGAGGAGATTTACTAGAATGTTGCCTGGGTTTCAGCACTTAGGCTACAGAGAGAGGTTGAACAGGTTGGGTCTTTATTCTTTGGAGCGTAGAAGGTTGAGGGGGGACTTGATAGAGGTTTTTAAAATTTTGAGAGGGACGGACAGAGTTGACGTGGGTAGGCTTTTCCCTTTGAGAGTGGGGAAGATTCCAACAAGGGGACATAGCTTCAGAATTGAGGGACAAAGGTTTAGGGGTAACATGAGGGGGAACTTCTTTACTCAGAGGGTTGTGGCTGTATGGAATGGGCTTCCGGTGGAAGTGGTGGAGGCTGGCTCGATTTTATTTCGGAGTCACGTGAGTGACTACGTGAAGACCCCGTCCTGCACGCATGCGCGACATTAGCGTTCACGCAATGCACCCGCGACGAACGGGAGTCCAAGGTGCTCCCGCTACAATTTAAAAAGTCGGGCCGACAGGTAAGTTCTACTGTGGCCGTGAATATTTCTCTGTGCTCTGCTTTAGGAAGCATTGGCGACCCAAGATGAGCAAGACCAGAGGAAGGAAAATTGCAGTTCGCCCCCGTTCGTTTCCCGTTGAGGAACGTTCTTTGGAGGGGGGGCAAGAGGCGGCAGTAACTACCGAGCCGAGCCCAGCACCGCTAGTGCAGCCTGAGCAGCGGGCTGGAGGTACCTGCAGCCAGAACCGGGCGGTAGTGTCCGACGATTCGGATGAAGATGCTACACCGCTACACAGCGGCTCTGGCAGCCGCCTAAGCCGAATGGAACGGCTTATGGAGCAAATGCTCCAGCGAGACCTGCTAAGAGAGCAGCAGCAGACTCGCCAAGGGAGGGCTCAGAGCGCCCAGGCACTCCCGCAGTACCCTTTAGGGGCACTGGCCATTGTGTCACCTTCTAATGAAGGCAGCAGTGGCGACCAGGCCTGGGCTGGTCAAGAAGAGGGGTTGTTGGCTGAAGATGTCCGGAGTACGCAGAGTGTACAGGATCAGGAAGAGCTGCTGGGGGTGGTCAACCGCTACGTGGTCATTCCACGAGGGGGTCGGCCTTTAGAGCCGAAACTTGCAGCCAGCATTGACCACCTGTCCTCAAAACCCCTACAAGAACGGGTGGTCAATGAGGCTCTTGAGCTATACACAGCCCCAGAAAATTGTACATCATTAAATGTACCAGCTGTAAACAGCCAAATTTGGGGACATTTGGGGCCGAATATCAGGACCCTGGAGTTGAAGCTCCAGAAGATCCTTAAACTCCTGACTGCAGGAATAACATCATATGCTCGGTCCATTGATGGGGTGGACATTTCCACAAACCAGCAAGACACATTAGCTCTGCTGTGTACCACCCAATACCAGATAAATATCCTACGGAAGGAAAACATCAAGCCTGCCCTCAACCCTAAGTTTGCGGGACTCTGCAAAACACCGGGTTCAGAACCTCCAATTCTGCTCTTTGGGAAGGATCTTCCAAAAAAGGTGAAAGACCTAGAGGAAGAATCCAAGACCTTTGGTCTCGTGAGGGTAGGTTTAGGACCGAGCAGACCTAACAAACCCAGGCGGCAGTACCTCACGGCGTCCACCAGTCATAGACCACCATATGGGACTGGTGAAAGCTCGGGGTCCGCAATTATTCCCCGTAAGCCTTTTTTAGGCCAGGGCCCAGAGCGGACCCCATGGAAAATGCGCCACCCCCAACAACAACAACATCAACGTCAACAGCAGCCCTCTACAGCCCAGCAGACACCTCATCGTCTAGCGAAGAGGCGCAAGAAAAATTAATACCAATAACCATGGAGGTAGGTGGGTCTGGTACCTCTCGGCATATGAGCAGTAGGGGCTCTATATTATCAGGGGGGAGATTGCACTTGTTTTTGGATGCATGGGAAACCATTACTAATGACAAATACATACTAACCTGCATTCATGGTTATAAGATTGAATTTGTTCATGAAAACGTTCCGCCAGTTCAGCACATACCCCAAAGGGTATTCACCCTCTCAGTCAAAGACAAACAAGAGGGTCAAGCTGAACTTGTGAGGCTACTAGCAAAAGGTGTCATTGAAAGAACAAATCATGAACCTTTGGAATTTGTGTCTAATATTTTCACCAAAACTAAAAAAGATGGTGGATGTCGCATCATCATTGACTTAACTACGTTAAACGACTCAGTTAAGTATACACATTTTAAGATGGAAACTTTTGAAACCGCCAGACTTTTGATTTCTACAGGTTACTTTCTAGCAGGCATTGATTTAAAAGATGCCTACTACTCAGTACCCATACACAAGGAGCACCGTAAATATTTAAAATTTATCTGGATGAAACAGCTATGGCAATTTAAAGTCTTACCAAATGGACTAACCTCCGCTCCAAGGTTGTTCACTAAAATCTTAAAACCCGCCTTGGCGTTATTAAGAAAACAAAAGCATATAGTCATGGCGTACTTAGACGACATTTTAATAGTAGGGAAAACCTTGGAGACAGCTATTTTGGCAGTAGCAGCCACCAAACGTTTGTTTGAAACTTTGGGGTTTGTCATACATCCAGATAAATCCAATCTTACACCGTCCACTACCATGGACTATCTTGGATTTACGATTGATACTGTTCGCATGGTTGTAACTCTGCCAAAGGGGAAAGCATCAAAATTGGCACTATCATGCCACGAACTAATGCATAAACGTCAGCCAACCATACGGCAGGTAGCTAGAGTTATTGGCAAAATGGTAGCAGCCTTTCCAGCTGTACAATTAGGGCCTTTGCACTACCAAAATTTACAAAGAGCAAAAGTGCACGCACTAAAGCAAAACTCAGGTCACTTTGACCGAGCTATGTATTTAACTGCTGAATCCATTACAGAGTTACAATGGTGGACAAGGAACATTAGCCTCAGTTCCAGTCCCATAATTATCACTAACCCAGTATTAACCATTCAAACGGATGCCAGTGCTTTGGGTTGGGGAGCAACTAACATGCAATCCAGCACAGGGGGCAGATGGACTAATTCTGAATCATCTTGCCTACAGACACGAGGTATCAACTATTTAGAAATGTTGGGTGCGTTTTATGGTTTAAAAGCATATTCATCTAATACGCATCATGCACATGTCCGGTTGCAATTAGATAATACCACGGTGGTGGCCTATATCAACCACATGGGTGGTATAAAGTCAACATCGTGTGACAAATTGGTCAACATAATCTGGCAATGGTGTGTCGAAAGACATACTTGGTTATCAGCAACTTACCTACCAGGTAAGCAAAATACAGTGGCAGACACCAGGTCACGCAAATTTAACGATAACATCGAATGGATGTTAAATCCCAAAGTATTTGCCGAAATTACAAAACAATATGGCACACCAGATATCGATCTATTTGCATCCAGGCTAAATCACCAGGTACCAACGTATGTCGCTTGGGAACCAGACCCTGAGGCAGCAGCAGTTGATGCATTCACGCTGTATTGGGGGAAAATGTTCTTTTATGCTTTTCCACCCTTCTGCCTCATCAGTCGGGTGTTACGCAAGATTCAATTGGATTCCGCTTCAGGAATCTTGATAATACCCGACTGGCCTACACAGCCATGGTTCCCAGTGGCCCTCGACATGGCTGTCGAAACACCGTTGGAATTCCCCAGCAGTCCGGAATTATTAATCCACCCAGTGTCAGGCATTAGTCACCCGTGCCATGACAGAGTCAATCTCCTGGCTTGCAGATTCTAAAAAGACCTATACTGGGCCTGGGACTGTCTGAGGACGCCATCAACATGATGACCGCATCCCACCGGGAGTCCACCAGGCGACAATACCTGACCAACATAAGAAAATGGGAACGGTATTGCTCCGAAACAGGAACTACCTACACTACAGCAACACCCACCAGTGTTGTAGAATTCCTGGTTGGATTACATCGGGAAGGACTCAGCTACAGCGCCATAAATACAGCCAGGAGTGCGTTGTCAGCTTATTTGGTTCCAGCAGCAGGACAACTGGCTTTGGGGTCCCATCCACTAGTAACCAAAGTCATGAGGGGCATTTTTAACACTAACCCTCCCAGACCAAGGTACACTCAGATCTGGGATGTCAGCATTGTGCTGACGCACCTTAGGGGATGGCCACCACCCAGGGCACTCACGCTGGAACAACTTACACTGAAATCAGTCATGCTCATGGCACTAGTGTCAGCTCAAAGGGTACAATCCCTCCACCTTCTGAGGCTGGACAGCATGACAGAAACATTGGACTGTTTCACATTCCACATTCAGGGACTGGTCAAACAAACTAGACCAGGTACCACGCCTCCAGTTATGGAGTTCTGCACATATTTATCTGACCCACGGCTGTGTGCCAAAACCCATCTCGCCAATTACATAGACACAACACTCAACTTAAGAGGGAGAGAAAAAGCCTTATGGATAAGCCACAAGAAGCCTCATGGTCAGGTGACGAGCCAAACCATTTCAAGGTGGCTCAAGCAGGTGCTTAAGTCCGCGGGAGTAAATACCAATGTTTTCAAATCTCACTCCACCAGGGCTGCATCTACGTCGGCGGCAAGTCGAATGGACGTGCCTATGGACCATATACTGGCCAGAGCAGGATGGTCCTCGGAAAGAACTTTCCAAAGGTTTTATAATAAACCGCTGGCGCAACCTGCTACATTTGCAGACAGAATTTTAGAGTCTGCAGATAATATTTAATTTGAGCCCTGGGAGCTCTCTGTTTTTTGTTGTCATTAATAAACCTTTTTTGTTCACAAACAGGCTCTTTATTGCGATAACATACTTCCTCCCTCTAAGGTCTTCAGACAGTGAGTGAAGCATGAGCTGGTACACGGTTCGGAATCACAGAGCTTTGAAGTCTTCACGTAGTCACTCACGTGACTCCGAAATAAAATAGTAAGATTAAATGAGAACTTACCAGTTCGAAGTTTGATCTGTATTTTATGAGGAGTTACGATGAGGGACTACGTGCCCTCCGCTCCCACCCTTTTTTATACAGATCAACTGGTAATCAAGTTCTTATTTTTTCTTTACTATATTTATTTCAATCGTTGTGTTTTTTCTGTGAATCCACACCGCTGCTTTGAAGAATGTCGCGCATGCGTGCAGGACGGGGTCTTCACGTAGTCCCTCATCGTAACTCCTCATAAAATACAGATCAAACTTCGAACTGGTAAGTTCTCATTTAATCTTACTATTTTATTATTTAAGAGTAAATTGGATAGGTATATGGATAAGAGGGGATTAGAGGGTTATGGTCTGAGTGCAGGTAGATGAGACTAGGTCAGGGAGAATGGTCGGCGTGGACTGGTAGGGCCGGACAGGCCTGTTTCCATGCTGTAGTTGTTATATGTTATGTTATATGTTATATGTTAATAGCCACTGTTATTATTACTATTGCTGCTGTTCTTTCGGTACAATATTTTTCCTGCTGGTTTGGGCAGCAAATCGCGATGAAGCGACCGAACGTGAAAGCAACCGTTAACCAAACGGAAAAGTCCATGCTTGCTATGTTAAAGATCAACGCTACAGCACATACCGGGGTTATGTGCAAGAAACTAGCGTACGAATAGAGAAGATTAATCTGCTCCGCAACAACAGCAATGACAACTACAAGGAAATCGGCCGCTGCCATCCCCACCAGGTAGCGTGTAATACATTTGGAGAGTCCACACCTTCCACGGGAGAGAATCAGGATCGCCGTTAAATTAACTGTAGGAGAGAAAGAAGAAAGTTTATTTCAAAAACATTGAATATCACTCGTTTCGCTTAATTCACCCCGAAAGAAATGTCGTGATCGTAGCTCACACAAGCCAGTACCTCCAGTCGCCACCACAGGTACTCATTCGGCTGCACTTAACAACGATGTAAGCGAATGGAAGAAACTTGGTGTCTGGCTGCTACCACGTAATTTTAAACTTGTAAACAAAGTAAAATGAGGTAGTGCTGATTAGGCCTCGAAAAAATTACCGCGGTCATCCGAAATGAAAAGAGATAAAAGGGACTGTCATATGAGGAAGGATTGAAAAGACTAGGCTTGTATTCACTGGAGTTTAGAAGGATGAGAGGGGATCTTATAGAAACATATAAAATTATAAAAGAACTGGACAAGCTAGATGCTGGAAAACTGTTCCAAAATATTGGGCGAGTCCAGAACCAGGGGACACAGTCTTAGAATAAAGGGGAGGCCATTTAAAACTGAGGTGAGAAAAACGTTTTCAGCCAGAGAGTTCTGAATTTGTGGAATTCTCTGCCGCAGAGGGCAGTGGAAGCCAAATCACTGGATGGATTTAAGAGAGAGTTAGATTGAGCTCTAGGGGCTAATGGAATCGAGGGATATGGGGAGAAGGCAGGCACGGGTTATTGATTGGGGATGATCGCAATGAATGGCGGTGCTGCTCGAAGGGCCAAATGGCCTCCTCCTGCACCTATTTCTATGTTTCTATGTTTCTATAATACTGGAAATGCAGCAGGTACATTGCATCGGTGAAAGAAGAAACATTAATGTCTTTTCAGGAAGCCGGCGGTCATTAAAACTGAAAATGGGAGAAAAGAAGTCAGCGTTGTGTTGGAGGATGGTCGCATGAGATGAATGGAAATGAAAAAAATCTATCTCTGATTGGGTGCAGCCACAATTCTCATGGAAATAAGCATTGTTCTCTTGAGAAGAGCAATTAGGTACTGAGATAGAAGGTACTTCAACGATAAAGGCGATGCAACCAAAGCGTGGACAGAGTCAAGTGGCCATAATAGCTGCAATATGGACAGGTACCCGAGTCGTCCGATGGGTGAGGTTAGGCTAATAAAGAGTGGAACATCGAAATAATATTACAGTTGGATAAGCAGCTGCGCAGGATGGCAGCGGGGGAATAGAGAGGAAGGATGTTAAATAAGGGTAGGAAATTCTCAATTGAGTGCAGAGGATTGCACATTTACCAATCGAACTTACATAGAAACGTAGAAACATAGAAAATAGGTGCAGGAGGAGGCCATTAGGCCCTTTGAGCCAGCACTGCCATTCATTTTGATCACGGCTGATGATGCACAATCAGTAACCTGTGCCTGCCTTCTCCTCATATCCCTTGATTCCACGAGCCCCGAGAGATCTATCTAACTCTCTTTTAAATTCAACCAGTGAATTGGCCTCCACTGCCTTCTGTGGCAGAATTCCATAAATTCACAACTCTCTGGGTGAAAAAGTGTCTTCTCACCTCATTTTAAATGGCCTCACCTTTATTCTTAGACTGTGGCCCCTGGTTCTGGACCCCGCAACATTGTTCCTGCATCTAGCTTGTCCAGTCCTTTTATAATTTAATATGTCTCGATAAGATCCCATCTCATCCTTCTAAACTCCAGTGAATACAAGCCCCCTCCCTCCTCCTCTCTCCCTCCTCCTCTCTCCCTCCTCCCTCCCCTCCTCCCCTCTCCCTCCTCCCCTCTCCCCCAAACCCTCTCCCCCACCCCGCCCTCCCCACTCCCCATCCCCCTTCCCCTCTTCCCTTCCCCTCTCCCCCTCCCCTCTCCCCCTCCCCCTCCCTCTCCCTCTCCCTCTACCATCTCCCCCTCCCCCCTCCCCCTCCCCTCTCCCCCTCCCCTCTCCCCCTCCCCCTCTCTCCCTCTCCCCGTCCCCCTCTCCCTCTACCCCCTCCCTCTCCCCCTCCCCTCTACCCCTCCCTCTACCCCTCCCCCTCCCCCCTCTTCCTCTCCCCGCTCCCCCCTCCCCTCTCCCCCTCCCCTCTCCCCCCTCACCTCACCTCTCCCCCCTCCTCTCTCCTCCCTCCCCTCTCTCTCTCTCCTTCCCCTCTCCCCCCTCTCCACTCCCCCAACCCCGCTCCGCCAACCCCCCTCCCCTCCCCTCTCTGCCCCACCCCTCTCCCTCCTCCCCTCTCCCCACCTCCCCTTTCCCCCTTCATCTATCCCTCTCCCCTCTCCACTCCCCCCTCTCCACTCCCCCATCCCCCTCCCCTCTCCCCCCTCCCCTCCCCAATCTCCTCCCCTCACCCCTCCCTTCGACACCCTCCCCTCAACACCCTCCCCTCTCCCCCTCCCCTTCCCCTCTCCCCCGTACCCTCTCCCCCACTCTCCCCATCCACTCTCCCCCCTCCACTCTCCCCTCTCACCCCTCCCCTCTCCCCCTCTTCCCCACCCTCCCCCCTCCCCTCTCCCGTACCTCTCCCCCCCCTCTCCCCCCTCCCCTCTCCCTCTCCCTCTCCCCTCCTCCCCTCTCCCCTCCCCCTCCCCTCTCCCTCCCTCTCCCCCTCCCCTCTCTCCCCCTTCCTCTCTCCCCCTCTCCCACCCTCCCCTCTCTCCCCCTCCCCTCTCCCACCCTCCTCTCTCTCCCCCCCTCCCCTCTCCTCCCCCTCTCCCCCCTCTCCTCTGATCACACGTGGAACAGTAGATACAGTAGATGAAGTTGGAGGAGGTGCAAGTAAACCTGCCTCACTTGAAAGGACATTCGGGGTCGTTGGTCATAGTCGAGGGAGAGGTACAGGGCCCGGAGTTGCATCTCCTGCGGTTGCAGGGGAAGGTACGTGGAGGAGGGGTGGTTCGGGTGGGAAGTTGGTGGAGTTAACCAGGGAGTTGCGGAGGAACAGTCCCTGTGAAAGTCGGAAAAGTTGGAGATGGGAAGTTGTGACTGGTGGTGCGAACCCATTGGATAATGCCGGCGGATTACGTGCTGTATGTGACGGCTGATGGGGGGCGATGCGTTGTAGCCCCTCTGTCAGCTCTCCCAGCTGCCCGCGAAGGCTCATCTTTGATTTGTCTGCCCTATCTTCTGTGCGCTCACGCGAAAATAAGCCTGAATCTGTGAGTGACTTTACTGGAACATTGTGTGCGGTTGAGTAACGCGTTAGTTTAAACTACCCGAGCGCTACCAACAACATAGAATATAGAGTATAGCATGGGAACAGGCCCATAGGCCCACAGTGCATGTGCCAAGCATGATGCCATCATCTCCTGTACTTGCATATGGTCCATGTCCATCCCATATGTACCCATGTTGAAACCTAAAGCTTCTGAAACGCAACTCTCGCATCTGCTTCCACCACCAGCCCTGTGAGTGTCATGGTTACCGGTGTTCAAAAATGAAGCAGATGACACGGAGAATTCTTCAAGAAGTTAAAAGCCTTTATTTGCAAACAACGGCTGGAACAATCAGGATGTCAACCATCTGACTGCCCACTTAGTACACCGGGCAGCTTATTTTTATAGGATTATTCTAAACCTTATCTTCTTACATTACCTCATACCCACACTCCTTTATTCAGTCCTTCATTTCTTTGCAGTCACCCGTCTGTCCCGCCTCCAGTAAATCCCATTTAGTAATATATCCTTATCTCAATGCTCACATCCCTTCATACTTCACCTCCCTTATTTCCTGCTAGTCCATCCGTCACATCCATCCATCACCCCAAGGCCTATGTCTTTCCTTATCTTTTCTCTTGCCACCATTAAATCCTACTCATTGATGAATGTCCACATCCCTCCACATTCTGCCACCCTTATCTTCAAGGCTAAAGCAAAGGTACAGGCTAAAGCAAAGGAGTGTTATGTTACAGACACGTGTCAAGGGTAAGGAATGTCTAGAGCGCCTTAATTAGTTACAGAGAGGCGCCTAATGCCTAAGTAGTTACAAACCTTAAACAACAATGTATAAAATAATACCGTAACAATGTCTAATGTATAAAATAATATCATGTATCAAATAATATCGTATTATCTCCCATATGAGCTTGTGCCAAAGCCCCCATCACGCTCGGGGTAATAAACATCTCTGTTCAACTACCCCGTCTAACCCTGAAACTGTGCGGTCGAGTCTTTCACATTTTAACATCAGCAGAAAGGTTCTGATGCTCCACTTTATCTATGCCTCTAACAATTTGATGTACTTGTATCGCCACTCCTCTCTTCTCCAACTCTCCACAGAAAACAACCCAACTTTCCCCAACCTTACAATCATTACCTCTAATGGAGGCATCGTTCTGGCAAATCTGCTCTGCACCCTTCCCAAATACACCACAAGCGGAGCGGGCCACGAAGAACATCTGGTTGACCTTTTCAATGGCCCTTGCTAAGGGAACTGCGTGACAAAGCCACATCCGCGTCCAGCACGACAGAAGCTGCCAACCGCCTGTCGCCTGTCGCCTGTCGCCTGTCGCCTGTCGCCTGTCGCCTGTCGCCTGTCGCCTGTCGCCTGTCGCCTGTCGCCTGTCGCCTGTCGCCTGTCGCCTGTCGCCTGCCGCCCGCCGCCTGCCGCCTGCCGCCTGCCGCCTGTCGCCTGCCGCCTGTCGCGCCGAAGACCAGATACCGGGACACCAGACACCGGGAGGATGGAGCCGGCAACAGCGACGGCTGAGGATTAAGGCCGGTCGGAGAGGACCGGGGTCTGGCCAACCGCGCCCTCGAGATCAGCTGCGGAACGGGTCCCGGAGAACAAAGGTGGACGGACGAAGTGAGGGACATCGGTGGGTTGATGATCCATCCACATGTCCAAGGAAGGCGATGGCTGGAGCCCGGGGGCTCGCCTGGATCAGGAGCCGTGTCTCAGACCTAGAGCACGAACTGAACTATGAAAATGGTGCTAAACAGGACACCTCATGTATGCGGGCTCAGTGGACTATTTCTGTACAATTTGCCAGGTGTGGCAGTACTCTACTGGACTCTATGTAAGGAAAGACTTTCTCTGCGCGTATGCACCTGTGACAATAAAGCACCATTGAAACGTGTCACGTTTATTGGCAGTTTGTTTTCACCGCTCTGCTCCCTTTATATCGAACACTTTGTCCCCAAGTGGCCTCGCCGAAAACAAGCGGAGCTTTCTTCCTTTTCAAAGTCCAATTGTGCTTTAGAGGCCCATATACATATATATAGAGATACACATGGCACACGTATATGTGTGTATGTATATATCTCTATGTTTATATTTGTGCGTATATATAACAGATATATATGTAACATGTTCTTTATATTTATATATATATATTTATAAATATCTCATCCCATCACACCCAAACCACTCCCTCCCCAGGTACCATCCCTTACAACTGCAGTAGATGCAACACCTGTCCCTATAACTCCTCCATCCACTCTGTCCAGGGACCCCGACAGTCCTTTCAAGGTTAGGCAGAGGATCACTTGCACCTCCAACCTCATCTACTGTATCCGTTGTTCAAGATGTGAACTCTGATACATCGGTGAGACCAAACGTAGATGGGGCGCTTATTTCGCTGAACTCCATTGCTCAATCCGCCTGAACCTACCAGATATCCGGGTTGCTAAACACTTTAATTCTCCTACCCATTCCCACGTAGAGGTGCCTACCAGAGAAGGGGCAGTGTTGGACCTCCTGTTAGGAAATGAGATGGGTCAGGTGACGGAGGTATGTGTTGAGGAGCACTTTGGGTCTAGTGATCATAATGCCATTAGTTTCAATATCATTATGGAGAAGGTCAAATCTGGACCAAGGGTTGAGATTTTGGATTGGAGAAAGGCTAATTTTGAGGAGATGAGAAAGGATTTAAAAGGAGTGAAATGGAAATTGTTGTTTTATGAAAAGGATATAATAGAGAAATGGAGGATATTTAAAGGTGAAATTTTGAGAGTACAGAGTCTTTATGTCCCTGTTCGGTGGAAAGGAAAGAATAATAATTTGAAAGAGCCGTGGTTTTCCAGGGAAATTGGACACTTGGTTCGGAAAAAGAGGGAGATATACAATAAATATAAGCGGCAGGGAGTAAATGAGGTTCTTGAGGAATATAAAGAATGTAAAAGGAATCTTAAAAAGGAAATTAGAAAAGCGAAAAAAAGATATGAGGCTGCTTTGGCAAGTAATGTAAAAGTAAACCCCAATGGGTTCTACAGATATGTCAATAGCAAAAGGATAGTGAGGGATAAATTGGTCCATTAGAGAGTCAGAGTGGACAGCTATGTGCTGAGCCGGAAGAAATGGGGAGATATTAAACAATTTCTTTTCTTCGGTATTTACCGAGGGGAAGGATATTGAATTATGTGAGGTAAGCGAAACAAGTAGAGTAGTGATGGAAATTAGGAGGATTAAAGAAGAGGAGGTACGGACACTTTGAAGAATATAAAAGTGGATAAGTCTCCAGATCCTGATAGGATATTCCCTAGGACATTGAGGAAGTTAGTGCAGAAATAGCAGGGGCTATGACGGAAATATTTCAAACGTCATTAGAAACAGGGATGGTGCCGGAAGATTGGCGCATTGCGCATGTTGTGCCTTTGTTTAAAAAAGGTTCTAAAAGTAAACCTAGCAATTATAGACCTATTAGTTTGACGTCTGTGGTGGGAAAATTAATGGAAAAGATACTTAGGGACAATATATATAATTATTTGGATAATCAAGGCCTGATTAGAAACAGTCAACATGGATTTGTGCCTGGAAGGTCATGTTTGACTAATCTTCTTGAATTTTTTGAAGAGGTTACCAGGGAAATTGATAAGGGCAAGGCTGTGGATGTTGTCTATATGGACTTCAGTAAGGCATTTGACAAGGTTCCACATGGAAGGTTGATTAAGAAGGTTAAATCGTTGGGTATTAATAGTGAGGTTGCAAGATGGATTCAACAATGGCTGAATGGGAGATACCAGAGGGTAACGGTTGACAATTGTATGTCAGGTTGGAGGCCAGTGTCTAGTGGAGTGCCCCAAGGATCTGTGTTGGGTCCACTGTTGTTTGTCATTTACATTAATGATCTGGATGATGGTGTGGCAAATTGGATTAGTAAATATGCAGATGATACTAAGATAGGTGGAGTAGTTGATAGTGAGGTAGATTTTCAAAGTCTACAGAGAGACTTGGGCCTTTGGAAGGGTGGGCTGAAAGATGGCAGATGAGTTTAATGCTGATAAGTGTGAGGTGCTGCATTTTGGTAGGACAAATCAAATAGGACG
Organism: Rhinoraja longicauda; assembly: GCF_053455715.1. Lineage (NCBI taxonomy): Eukaryota > Metazoa > Chordata > Chondrichthyes > Rajiformes > Arhynchobatidae > Rhinoraja > Rhinoraja longicauda. Next base: position 14,634,975 of record NC_135993.1, read on the forward strand.
TACAGGGTAAATGGTAGGGAATTGAGGAATGCAGTGGAACAGAGGGATCTGGGAATAACTGTGCATTGTTCCCTGAAGGTGGAATCTCATGTGGATAGGGTGGTGAAGAAGGCGTTTGGTATGCTTGCCTTTATAAATCAGAGCATCGAGTATAGAAGTTGGGATGTAATGTTGAAATTGTACAGGGCATTGGTGAGGCCGAATCTGGAGTATGGTGTGCAGTTCTGGTCGCCAAATTATAGGAAGGATGTCGACAAAATGGAGAGGGTACAGAGGAGATTTACTAGAATGTTGCCTGGGTTTCAGCACTTAGGCTACAGAGAGAGGTTGAACAGGTTGGGTCTTTATTCTTTGGAGCGTAGAAGGTTGAGGGGGGGACTTGATAGAGGTTTTTAAAATTTTGAGAGGGACGGACAGAGTTGACGTGGGTAGGCTTTTCCCTTTGAGAGTGGGGAAGATTCCAACAAGGGGACATAGCTTCAGAATTGAGGGACAAAGGTTTAGGGGTAACATGAGGGGGAACTTCTTTACTCAGAGGGTTGTGGCTGTATGGAATGGGCTTCCGGTGGAAGTGGTTGAGGCTGGCTCGATTTTATTATTTAAGAGTAAATTGGATAGGTATATGGATAAGAGGGGATTAGAGGGTTATGGTCTGAGTGCAGGTAGATGAGACTAGGTCAGGGAGAATGGTCGGCGTGGACTGGTAGGACCGGACAGGCCTGTTTCCATGCTGTAGTTGTTATATGTTATATGTTATATGTTATACGAAGACCATTCTGTCCTCCTCCATTGTCAGAGTGAGGCGAGACGTAAATTGGAGGAACTGCCTGTCATCTTTATCTTCAGCAAATTAGAGCCCAAGGTTTAAGTTTTGATTGATCTAACTTCAAGTAACCCCGACATTCCCTCTCTCTCAGTATCTCCCCCACCCACGTCGCACCAGCTTCTCGTTTCCACTCAACAAACAGCAAACAATGCCCTGTTTCCTTTATCATCGTTAGTTTTTGCATATCTTTCATTCATTGTTCTTTATCTCTCTACCACAGTCTATTCTATTGTTTCCCTTATCCCTAACCGGTCTGAAGAAGGGTCTCGACCCGAAACATCACCCATT